>NW_007805597.1:0-1076 GCF_000696425.1 Galeopterus variegatus | reverse complement strand
CATGCTGTTTGCACTGTACTATTCCATCTCTGGGGACGTTCATTTAATTCACTTTAATAAGCGTTTGTTAAATATCTGCTATAAAGAACTTGAACATTGTGTTCCATTCTGGAAGTCACACTGGTGAAAGCTCATTAATTTATAAATAATAGAAGCAAATTCAACCTATGTATAAAAAGCGTAGAGGAAATTGCTGGCAGTTTAGCTCAGTTGGTTACAGCACCATGTTATAACATCAAGGTCAAGGGTTCGGATCCCTGTATAGGCCAGCCTCCAGAAAAAAAAGTATAAAGGAAGAATCTATCAGCTAACATAAACAATTATGGAAAGAGCCAGAGTAAGGTTTGCCTCAGGGAAAGCTGGATTCAGATTCTAATACTGTCAGGTTCACTTCTTTCTTCTCTCTCTCTCCATTGTGTTCCTAGTTATTGGTTCTCTCTCCTGCCCCTTCCCTCATCTCTGCTTCTCTCTGCTTTGTGCTTTCAGGCTCACATCTTCACATCAAACTCCTCAATATAGTTCCACTAAGAAAACCCCCAGGAAAGTTCTCTCATCAGCCAGGCTTGGGCCACATTCTCAGTGCCATGCCAGAAGGCTGGGGTATGGTGATTGGCAGCTATAAATTCTGCTTTAAGAGGAAAGCAAGAATAAAACAGAAAGAAAACAAAAAAGTGGGAAATATGCAAACTCAAAGGCTTTAAAGAAGGGAGAAGCTTGGGTTTTCCTTGCTTGGGTCCCCAGGGAATGAACTTATTTAAAATAAAATCCAATACAATATAATGTTTGGCTAAATTATAGCAACACAGTAGAATATGCATACTTCAGATTAAGCCAGTCCCAGTGTGAGTCAAATAACAAACCATAGGAATTATTATGATGGCAAATAAAAGAGATAAATGCTTCAAGAGGCATCCCTTTTATTAATCTTGAAATAGATCACACAGTAACTCCCAGGGAGCTAAATGAAATTTTACAGCTGATTATTGCAACCTATATATGTTGAAAGTACCAGATTATCAGAGCTGATTCAACTTTGCTTCTGTTTGGGGAGAGGTTTTGAGGCAAATGATGAACCA
>NW_007805596.1:0-1076 GCF_000696425.1 Galeopterus variegatus | reverse complement strand
TTTTTTTTTTTTTTTTGGCAGCTGGCCAGAAAGGGGATCTGAAACCTTGACCTTGGTGTTATCAATACCGTGCTGTAACGAACTAAGCTAACTGGCCAGCCCATAGCCTTTCTTAAATCAATACAAATATGTCACATCATGAGTTTAAAAATGTTGATTTATTTTTTACATGGTCATCTTTGGTCCTCCTCAGTGTTGTCAGTCTTCTGGAATAGTCTTTGAAAAGAAGGGTAATCTTTCCAGCATTACTTGTCATTTGGTACAAGAAATTCCAGTAAGGAAAGACTCCACAGCTGAGCCTCAGAAAGTAAACTAAGGCCGGCCCCGTAGCTCACTCGGTAGAGTGCGGTGCTGATAACACCAAGGCCTCGGGTTCGGATCCTAGATAGGGATGGCTGGTTTGCTCACTGGCTGAGCGTGGTGCTGATAACACCAAGCTAAGGGTTGAGATCCCCTTACCGGTCATCTTTAAAAAAAAAAAAAAAAAGTAAACTAAAATGCAGTCACAGAAGTTTAGCCTGAAATAATCTAGAACTATTTAGGTCTAGATGCCAACAGGCAAATCTATTCTGTAGTTTTTTTGGGGGGGGTTGTTTGTTTGTTTGTTTGTTTGTTTGTTTGTTTGTTTTGTGCATCTCCCCATAGTTTTTTGATAGAATTTTTTTTAAGGATGATGTTCAACTTTTCAAAAAAACTTATGCGTGTGTTTTGTGGAGGTGCTAGAGACAGGAGAGGTTGAAGAGAAGGGAACGGGTAGGCGGAGAAGGGAACAGAATTATGCTCCTGGGAAGAAAGCCCACTGCTCCTCAAGTTACCATTTGTAAACCCTTTACCCGGTTCTGTTTGGGCTATTGTTCTGGGTAAATCATCCGTTGAAAATCAAGCTCTTCAGCTCATTATATATTCTTCATTTGAGGTGACCAGAACTATTTCCTGAAAGCTGGTTTGGATGCTAATTACCTGCTCAAACACCTAGTAAATACCTCCATGGATTTGTTACAAGAAAATTTCACTTTTGGGCCGGTCTGTGGCTCACTCAGGAGAGTGTGGTGCTGATAACACCAAGGCCCCGGGTT
>NW_007805595.1:0-1076 GCF_000696425.1 Galeopterus variegatus | reverse complement strand
CCTAAAGGCTACCATGTTGGCTAGCCAGGGCCAGAAAGAAAGGGAAATTCAGTAGGAACTGAGCTCTAATTTTGATTTTTATAATGTATAATTCCTATGTGTATTTACATGACATGCACTTTATATAAGCCCCACTAGCAGACCGCTGCACATGTGTGGAAGGGCTCTCCTCATGGCCTCGTACCCTGCAGTGGAGCCCGTTTTGGCACGTGATTCTCCGGCCTGACCACGTAACCTGAGTGGAGGAGCAGGTGGACTGATTGTCCTCCTGGGAGCCACTGCTGTGCCTGTGTGCTCCTGAGTGTCCCCAGGACATGAACGGGGCCCGCACACAGAGGGCACCAGTCAACGCCTGCAGCATCAGTGGACAAACTAGTGAGGAAAGGAGAGCTGTCGGGAAGCCCAGCGCCCTGCAGGCCCTAAAGGGACGGCAGCCCGCTCTTGAGCATCACGTGCCTGTCACACGCCTTGCCTGTCCTCCTGCTCCTGCTCAGCAGAGTCTAGGTCAGGAGTTGCACTCTACGCACAGAGTCAGAGCTAAGAACTTGCACTGAAACTCCCCACGTGCTGCGGACACGGGAGACGAGAAGCACAATGCCAGCTGAGTCAAAAGGGGATCATCGTTTTACTGATTTTAGATGCGTCCATTTCATAAGGTAAAATGTGGTTTAAACATTTCCATTAAGCTAAATGAGGTAAACTGAAGAAAAAATAACAATTTTCACAAAGAAAGCAAGTTGTGTAAAAACTTCCCATTTAGAAATTGTTATGTTTCTTTCTTAAAGTTTCTATTCATTAGGGATGAAGTTTCATCCATTCGTAAAGCTCTGAGGGCCTTTCTACCTGATGACATTGTAGGTATCTGGCTTACCTAAATTCATGGCTTTTAAAAAAATAGGATAGTTATAACCTTCCACCCAGAGAACAAGCTATTTGGAGATAATAGGTCTCAGATTGAGATTGACTGGAACATGCTAACCCATTACACAACTCTCTCTCTCCATCTCTGTCTGCGTCTCTATCTCTGTGTCTCAGTTTCTCTGTCTGTCTGTCTGTCTTTCATACATGCATATCAA
>NW_007805594.1:0-1076 GCF_000696425.1 Galeopterus variegatus | reverse complement strand
GCGGGAGCGCCGCCGTGCTCACAAGCGGCGCACTGTAGCAGTGCGCCACCGGGCCGGCCCCAGTCTCGTTTCTTTTTAAGAAGTGTTAACTCTAGCAATGGCATTCTAAGAAAAATAGGGCTGAATTTCAGGGGAGACAAGTCTAATCTTGCTTTGTTGCTGAAGAGCTGTGGATTTCATTCAAATCCTTCACGTCTGATATTTAGTCTTAAATGAGAAGATTGGATGATAATTTGCTGTATGTTGTTAAAATCTCTTTCAGTTATAAAGTTATTTTGGTAAATGGGGGAAACAAAATGGATGGGCATCTGGCTTCCTTAATTGTAATTATTTCGCGACAGGCGAGGGGAGTGAAAGTAATTATCGAATTTCTGGTGATTAAAAAATTTTAGGGCTGGCTGGTTAGTTCAGTTGGTTAGGGTGAGGTGTTATAACACCAAGGTCAAGGGTTCAGATCCCCATACTGGCCAGCTACAGGAAAAAAATTTTCTTTTTTGAAAGCTTTAAGTTACTTTCTTTTTCTATAAAACAAGGTGTGATGTTGGTCAACTTAACAAGTGATGTCTTTCAATTTTACTACTTGGATGTTTTGTGTTAGCTTATCATTCTTTTTTTGTTTTTAAACTCTGACAGCTTGCTGAGAGGTTTATTTTGACCATAATGGTATAGCACTTGTGGTCGGTTGGTTGCTATCCTGAAAGAAAATACCTGTTAATTATTTTTTTCAGTTGTAACACTAATAATTGCATTCTGTATATATGTGAAAGTCTTAACATATTTTCAGCATTTTGGCCACTTAAACTTGTACTAACAGTGATCATTTAAGTACTGACCTCAGTAAAAGAGAGATAAGACATCTTTGGGTTATTAACATGTGTGTTTCATTTATAAAATGTAATCTAATAAATTACGGTTAATTAAGACTAATTTAGAATATGATATAACCTGGACACAACATTTTTATATGCTCTCTAAAGAAATTGATTAAGATATTAGAAAAAAGTGACTAAAGAATTAGAAAAAAGCCCAGTGAAGTGGGAGACAAACACCTAGAAAAATGGCCTGACAATCTTGAG
>NW_007805593.1:0-1076 GCF_000696425.1 Galeopterus variegatus | reverse complement strand
TGCATGGTGTGGTGACCTGTTTGTAAAGTTTGCACTTCATATAATAGCAAGAATGACACAATCTCAGGAACAATCTTTCAGGAACCTCAGGGAGCATTTAAAAGATTTGGCATCGTTAGCTCCAAAGTTTTGTCTTTACGTAGAAAGGAAAAAGACACTTCTAGTAATCTGGGCATGGCCTTAATACCCACTCATTCATTTATTTATTTAAAATACAGTCTTTGAACAGCCACTATATTCCAAGTTCCATTATAAACAAAAAAGAATAAAGCATATTTTTTTGTTGTTTTCAGAGTACTCACAGACTTAGTAATCGTGATGTTAAGAGAAGTGGGTCCTCTTTCTCTTTTTTAGACAACAGGTATTTCTTCACTCTTGACGGTATATTTCTCATGACAGGTCCAATGAGAAATGGAAAGGAAATTAGGAAGGATGGGGCGAAGGGGATGAAGAAGACAGAGAAGAAAAATAATAAAATAAGAAGAAAATCAGAGGCAATGTTATAGTCGCTTCAGGGAAGCCCAGACTTGATCCAAAACTGAGGAGCAGCAGCCCCAGAAGCGATCAGCTCAACAACACTCCTGGATCTTCGTTTCATGTTCACTAAACCCTAGTCCTATTCCTTGAGACAACTTCCAAAAATGATGACTACATGCAAGCCCTTCTCAAGTACTTTTTTTTTTTGAGGGAATCTAGCATAAGACAAATGCCATGCAGACAAAGTCTAGCTGAGGTTGGGTCCACACCCACTGGCCCCTGGCTAATTTAAACAAGCAGGTATGTCCTATGGCCCTGGAAGATGTATCTGTGAGAGCAGGTGCAGCCTTTTCTGAAAGTCATTACAATTTTTTTTTCACTTTTTTATTTTTTTATTTTTATTTTGTCAATATACAATGTAGTTAGTTATTGTGTCCCATCACCAAAACCTCCCTCCCTCCTCCCTCTCCCCCCTCCCACCCAGATGTGTCCCCTCCATTTTCTTGTTGTAAGAGCTTCAAAAAAAAAAAAAGGTTGAGCCAGGTCAGGGCTTGGTCCACTGCACCAAGCTGAATAATAAAATGAAATGAAATGAAATT
>NW_007805592.1:0-1076 GCF_000696425.1 Galeopterus variegatus | reverse complement strand
TGATGCAGTTCTGGTTCAGCCAACTTATGGGCAGAATGTATTCTGTAGATGTATTCACTGGTGTATTATTATTATTATTTTTTTTGGTCAGAATAATAGAACTATGCTCAGCCAAAGTGCTTTAGGCTGGCTTGAGAGCACCTGGTAACATCTCCTTCTGTTACGCTTTCCTCCTATTTCTTGCTATTTTGCAGCCTACCTCAAATTTTTTAAAATGAGAGAAACCTCTCCAAGAAATGGATTAATCCCATCCTGCTGCCTTATTTTGCTAGACAGATTATTTTTTTACTGAAGACAATATAGTTTCTTTTTTTTTTCTTTTTTAGTTTTTATTAAATCAAAATTGATTATACAAATTTTGGTGGTTCAAAATTGCGATACGTTGATCAAATCAATATTACTAGCATATATATTGTTACAAATCGTAATTATTAATGCCTCTTGTCCAATCCCTCCCCATCCCCTTTTCCCTCTCCCTCCCTCCTCTAATTACGCTACATTTCTTCTCACCCTCTGAAAGAATAATGGTTACTCTGTTGATTTGCTGCCCAAATGATCTGTCCAATGCTGAGAGGTGTGGTCAGTTCCCCCAGTACTATCATAGAGCAGATGGCTCTTCCGTCACTCTGAAATGGGCTCTGTGGAGAGAGACATCCTCCTCCTTTCTTTATCTCTGCTGGTGACTCTCCCTGTGTTAACGCACTCCAGTGGCTGGCAGACCATCTGCATGGTGGTTGTGTCATCTAGCTGCCTTCATGGCAGCCATGGTTATTGAAGTGGCTCTGGTGGGCCACCCACATGGAGGAGATGTTTTGGGCATGCTCCTTGGTGCTGGTGTTGAGCCTGGTTGTGGAGAGTGTCCGATCTCCAGCTCCATACCCCAGGTCCCCAACTGGGTCCTGAGGCACTGGCATGACGTGCCCGGTTGTGGGAGGAGGGTTTGGCCCCCTTCTCCATGCCCTGGGCCCTGGGCGGGCCCTGAGGTGCTGGCACGGTGAGCCTGGCTGTGGGAGGAGGGTTCTGGTCCCCTTCTCCATGCCTTGAGCCCCCAGATGGGGCCCTGAGGTGCTGTCATG
>NW_007805591.1:0-1076 GCF_000696425.1 Galeopterus variegatus | reverse complement strand
AGAATTGTATTTACATGAACTGAAAGTTATAAAAATATTTACTTGGATTTGTATTACTTCTGAACCATCTATGCAAATTGTCTGGAGACAACATAGAAAACTCCTAGGCTCCATTTACATATTCTTTAACTAAAAGTCTGATTTTGGAGACACATTATCTCTATAAGAATTTGCTGGTGTTAATTTGGTGAAGGTCACTAGGGTTGGTTCTTATCCTTAGGAGATCTGATAAGCTACTCACTCACCCAACCCCCCAAACAAACATAGTCTTAAAAGAGAAATAGGGACTACTGATTTTTAATAAAGGAAACGGTAAACTATGTTTTCCACTAAGGTACAATATTTGGAAGCAAAACTGACCCAGACTGGAGATGAGACAATGCCCACACTGAGGGGACGTGCAAAGAAGGGGTGTGGATGTCTACACACTGCATTGTACTTAGCAGTCTCCCACTGCTCTGGGAACCTCAAACAGCATTGTAAAAAACTTCAAAAACACCTCACAAAGCAAAATCTCACCCGAGTGGAAATCATAGTACTCATTTTAAACTCCATCTTAATCCATGCCTTTGAGTCTGGTCAGCTGAGCCTAGGAGTTTACTAAATTGTTCTTGACTCAAAGCAATTTGCATAGATGGTTTTCTATGCAAATTCACTAGGGTTGAAACTTCTGAAAGTTTTTATCTTAAATGATTATTTATTGCTTTGTATTTAATTAAATTTTCTGCTTTATTTTATGTCATTTAAATTTTTTAAATGACCCACTGATGATCTTGAAGTACCACTCCATTGTTTTACTTATTTATACTTTCATTGATACTTTATTTTACTTTACTTTTTACTGAATCATGTATTTGAATTGCAAATACCTAAGAAGATTATATGGACGAATCTCTAAACATTTAAATTAATCAAATGAATAATTTTAAAAGATAATTTTCAACAATTTCAAGCCACAAAATTCCAAGAAATTTAATATTTGTTGCATTATTATTAAAAAATCACTGCGATAATGCCAAAAATAAGTAAGACATGCTCCATGCTTCATTTAAAGTTATTATAACTAAATAAAGAGA
>NW_007805590.1:0-1076 GCF_000696425.1 Galeopterus variegatus | reverse complement strand
TTATAGCTGTAGAGGCCTTGAAGGCCAGGCCATGGAGTCGGGTCTTGAGCCTGGAAGCAGCCGGGAGCTGGGGCTGATGTGGTCAGTGTGGAAGATGAATTCAGCAGCATCTGGGGTTGGATTAGGAGGAAGCGAGACACCTAGGGCAGCTCCCCAGGGCTCCACTTCTGCCTGTCACATCCCTCCAGGACTCAGGGGAATGAAAGCAGCACAGGAGAGAAAAACTGGAAACTACCTAAGTGTACATCATGTGGGGAGGGCTCTGAACTGAGGAGTGCTGTGGGGCAGAAGACTCAGGCGTATGTGTGCCTCCTGACAGGGAACTGTCTCTTGGGACATTGTCGAGTGAGAAAAGGAAATTGAGAAATGGTTGAGTGTGACACAATTTTTTTTTTTTTCGTGGCTGGCCGCTACAGGGGTAGAACCCTGGACCTCGGTGTCATCAGCTCTATGCTCTACCAACTGTACTCTGTATTTTCTACAGGCACATATTACCAGAAAAAGGACCTGAAGTTTATATACCAAACTCATTACAAGGTTTAGAGAAAGGGTTAGAATTGGGGAGGAGGAGTCAAGGGAAACATGAGGCTTATCCGCAACACTTTTGTTTTCTATCATATTTCTTTTCCCAGTTTTACTTCTTATATCACTTAACATTTCCTCCCTAATCATACTGAGGTGCATTTGAAATAAAAAAGAACTGAACATGTTTCAGGTGTACAGTACAATTAGTTTTGGTATTTGTCTTCTCCCGTGAAACCATCGCCACAATCAGGAGAACGGGCATTTCCAACACACCCAACAATCCATCCCTCCCCCATGCCGCAGGCCTCAGCCCCACCCCCTTTCCTCCTTCTCCCACCCTGTTTCCTTCTCCCTTACCCTCTCCCCTCCCCATCAGCTGCTCCACAACAACATCTTAGGATGTTGAAAAAAATAATAAATAAACTTAAAAAAAGAAAAAGAATTGTAATTAGGATAGATGGCTACTTTTTGTTTTTCTATGTAGACTGTTTATGAAACCAAGGTAGCTTTTTAAAAAAATAAGTAAACAACTATGCAATCTGTTAAAAAAA
>NW_007805589.1:0-1076 GCF_000696425.1 Galeopterus variegatus | reverse complement strand
GTTTCAATCCTATGAATCTGACAAAATTGAAAATGCAAATGTTTTTAAAAGAAGCATTGATCACTACTCTGAAATATCAAGCACAGAACATTCATAGTCCTGTAGCTAGACGTGCCATTTAAAATCATTCAGCAAAAATTCCAAAAGCCAGATGAATCCAGCTCCAGTCCTGTCTCAGTATAATTGGAAAACAACCCCTTGAATGCCTGTTGAAAAGGAGGAACATGGGATCTCTGCAGTTCTATGGAGGCATATGCTCTGAAAAATTTATAAGCCAAATGACTTCTACTCTTAGTTTCGTGGAAAGTAAATGAAGATGACTATCTGTATCTCAATCCTGGCTCCCCCAGCTTCTAGCTTCGTGAACTTGAGTAAGATGTTTAACCTCTCTATCAGGCTCATCAATTATAAAAATGGGCATAATTATATTTGCCTCATAGGACTTGTAAAAATTGAACAAGATAATGTGTGTAAATGAGCTAGCTCAGTCTCTGGCATGATAGGTGCTTAATGAATATTAGGTTTTTTCCCCTTAACTCTTAATTCGAGTATATCTAACACTTCTGTTTGAAAAGAACCTTGATTTTAACTACAAATATTGTTGCAGCCAACTTTGTGGACTCTCAGATGAGACTTCCAATCAGCCTTCTCAATTTCCCTAAAAATGAACAACCCTCATCACATACCCATAGGGTTTGTAAAACCCGCAGCTAGTCAGATGTGGAATTGTAATTTTCTGAGACTCAGAAGTAGGGAGTTGTTTTTACCAAACAGGATTGTATGAGTAGAAAATTGAACTACATAAAACACCTGGCACTGTATGGCGCTGGCATATAGTGTATGTGAGTGTGTGGGTGTGTTCTGTTGAAGAGATTATTGCCAGCCACAAAATCATGAAGTTATCCTCCTAAATTATATTCTAGAATCATTATTGTTTTATCTCTCATATTGAGATTTACAATCCACATGGAATTGTTTTTTGCTTATGCTATAAGAAAGGGAGTTTATAATAACTATTGATATTTATAAGATAAAACTGTCAAGCCACCTCATTCTTCACCAGACTCTTCTTGATC
>NW_007805588.1:0-1076 GCF_000696425.1 Galeopterus variegatus | reverse complement strand
GGGCCACCGGAGTGGCAGGACGCGGGGTGCTCAGCGTGCACAGCGCGAGCCTCAGGAAAATGAAAGTCTGTTCTGCTTGGCTAGTCGGGCCTCGGTGGGCGAAGCAGGACGAGCCGAGAGGAGATGAGAGACCACGGGGAGCAGGCAGATAGGAACAATGAGAGCCAAGGACAGGGCCTGGTGAACTGCAGGCCGCGGGGGAGCCACACTGGATTCCCAAAGTCCTCCGCGCGCCTGCTCCCTTGCCAGGGTAATAAAACTAGCCCCAACTTCGCACACTGTTTCTTTTTTCTTTCTTTCTTTCTTTTTTTTTTTTGTCTTTTTGTGACCGGTAAGGGGATCCACCCTTGGCTTGGTAGTGAGAGCACCAGCCATGCCTATATAGGATCCAACCCGCAGCCGCTGCACTCTCCTGAGTGCACCAAGGGCCTGCCCGGACTGTTTCCATAAAGGCCCTCCCACATGTCCTCGTAATTCAGACCCTTCCGAAGCCCCTTCTGGCTTTGCTTCCTCCTCTCCATCCCATTTCCTTTCCTTTTTCTTCTCTCACATCCTTCTAGAAGTTTCCAAGTCCCCCTTTTCTTTCCATCCTTGTGCATGCTAGCACTAGCTTCCACATCCAGCTTCTCCTCCTCACAGCCCATTCACTTTCCCTCTCTGTGTCTCTCTCTACAGCACTCCTTTCCTCCTTTACTTCTTGCTGTTTTTTACTCATTGTAGCTTCTTGCACAAACAGCTGGATGAAAGAAAAGTCCAGTGTTATCAAAGATGCTTTGAGACGTTCCTTAACGTCCAGTCCCTGCTCCAAGGGACACGGTTTCTCTTGATCACACTCTTGGACCAGGCCTGTGATTTTCAAATCCTTCATTCCTCAGAGTCCAAGAGTTCTGCACATATCTTATTTTGGTCTCATTATTTAAATATGTATTTCAAATGTGTGACAGCTATTTTGTGCTACCCTCACCCCCCAAAATCTTACACATTTAAATGTAAGTTAAATGCATATTAAGTTTAAATATAACATATATACATAACTGTACATAAATATAATACATGGAAATATGTATTATGCCACA
>NW_007805587.1:0-1076 GCF_000696425.1 Galeopterus variegatus | reverse complement strand
CCCACTTAAGTGCACACACTTACCAGGCCTCGACAAAAGTGTACCAAATGGCCCACCCCCCAAGTAACTCACGGGCCTGGCCCCTAGCCAAGTACATCCAGAAGCCCAGCACCACCAACATGCACCCCCGGACAGAGAACCCTCGGACCCAGCCCTTCCCCAACTGCACCCATGGGCCCAGCCCCCACCAAAGTGCATCCACAGGCCAAGCCCACACACAACTGCACTCATGGGCCCAGCCTCCTACCAACCGCACCCATGGGCACAGCCCCCTCAGCCCTAGCCCCACCACAACAGCACCAATGGGCCTAGCCCCCACCATAGAAACCCAAGAGGCCTAGCCACCCCAAAGTACCACCACAGGCCCAGCCCTCCCCAAAGTATATCCACAGATCCAGCACCCACATAAGTGTACCCACAAGGCCAGCCCTCAGCACTTGCACCCATGGGTCCAGGCTCCACCTGATTGTGCCCACGATCCCGGAGCCCCTAACTGGAGCATGCAGGCCCAACATCCCCAAATTATGCCCATGGGCCCAGACCCCCAGAACTGCACCCCATGCCCAGCCCCCACCCAACTGCACCCAAGGGCCCAACGCCCACCCAACTGCATGCACAGGTCCAGACTCCACCAACTGCAGCCATGGGTCCAGCCCCCACCAAAGTGCACCCGAAGGCCCTGCTCACCCCCGACTGCACCCACAGGCCCAGGCCACACCTAAGTTCAACAACAGGCCCAGACCCACCAAAGTGCACCCACCAGCCCAGCCCTACCAAAGTGTACAAACGGGCCCAGCCCCCTGAACTCTACCTAAGGGCCAGGTCCCCAGAAAGGTGTGCCAATCGGCCTAGCCCCAATGCAAAGCCACCCTGCCATGCCTGGTCTGCCACTAAGGGCCCCCCTCAAATGGCCTGTCCCAGGGCCCCTTTGGCCTGATTGGTGCTGAGGGCCCCCCTGGCTTGACCTGTCTCTAAGAGACCCCCTGGCCTGGCCTGCTCTGCCACTAAGAGCACTCCTAGCCTTTCTTGGCCTGCCACTAAGGGCTGTGCTGGGCAGACCTGCTGCTAAGGGCCCC
>NW_007805586.1:0-1076 GCF_000696425.1 Galeopterus variegatus | reverse complement strand
CGGTCGCCACCCCCGGCCCCTCCCGCCCGCCCGGGGGGTCCAGACTCAAATGCCCCGCGCTCCCTGGAGGCTTCCCCAACGTGCCGCTGGATTCTTAATCGGAACGAGCTGGGCCTTGCAGGTCCTCAAGTCCAAGCGTTCCATGACTTTGGTCAACATGGAACCCTACCCCTGCACTGTGCCTGGTTCTTCACCTACGTTTCCTTTCGGCCGGGGACGTTAGTGCTTGGTCATTGGGGTCTCCCTCCTCCCGTTTGCCCGGCCGCATTAAACACCTCCCGTAGCCGGGGCTGCTTGTCTTCCTTGTTACCAGGCCAGGCCCTTCTCAGTTCCTGACCCCTGATGCAGCGGCTCCTTGGCCAGAGCCTCTCATACTTTGTCCTTTTTCCAAGTAACTTTAAAGAGACCCTCCCCTCTCTGCCCTCATACCTAGTCATTACTAGAATTCCCAGTCAGCTTCTTGGTTTGTTCCAGCCTGGTGCTCGGCACTGGGAGATGCTAAGTAGTACTTGTTGACCGGATCTTACTCTCCTCTTGCTTCTCAAAGTGCTGCTTTTCCAAAGGTCGCCAGCCTCAACGTAAGCTCTCCACTGCCCCTCCGAGCTGACATGCCAGTTTCAACTTAGCCCCCAACCTCTTGTTTTTGCCTCTGAAACACCATCAGTACCAGTAAGCCGCTCCCCTTTGGGATTTTGGGCTCTGGCTCGTTTCCCTCTGCTGTTCGCTTTGCAGCTCCAGGCCAGCCATCCTCCACCCCAGCTCCAGTTTTATTTCTACTTTGTCTGTCATGTAATTGGGAAGGATTGGGGGCAAATCTGGACTTTGTGTTCTTGCCAGTGCTTGGGGAACAGGGGCCTTGAGGGTCCCATGTGGTGAATATAGTCAAGTGGATTGTGTAGTTAGACTTCTGGACTAGCTTTTTCAGCCAGAGGACATATTAGTATTGTGTGTGATTTGATGGATAAAGGACCCCACTTTGCCCTCACTTTTACATCTGTGGTCAGAGTTTGTGACAGAAAAAAATAGCCCCACTTTAGAGGAGAAAAGGTGAGAACAGGAGACTATGTGAAGGATTT
>NW_007805585.1:0-1076 GCF_000696425.1 Galeopterus variegatus | reverse complement strand
CATCTGCACATACTTCCTCATAATCCCACAGCTTTCAATATCATCCATATGATGAAGACTTCAAATTCACATCTCCAGCCTAGGGAACAGTCAAAGCTGTTTCCTCCAACACAAACTCCCCACTGCGTGCACTGGAGACATCAGCACCAACAGTGTCCCTTCTTACACGGGAGAAAGAGCATCCTTGTTCCCTTCAGCTTGTCTAGGTCAGGTTTTGTTAGATTACATTGGAGGAGTTCAGCATCCAAAACATCCCTGTAGCTCCAAAGACCCAATCCTGAGTTCTACCAATCTCTGGCCTCTGGGTCCTGTCACCACCCTTTGATTCTGGATGGACATGAAAAAGCCTACCTGTGGGGAAATGGATGAACAGAGAAATCCCAAGGAAACTAGGAAAGGGGGCCAGTGGAGGGAGATGACAGTGGGGTAGGAGTTACTCAAAGACCATCCTCTACTCCAAGGATGACAGGGAACAAAACCCAGGCTCCTCCTCCTGTGCCATGCCCTCCTAGGTTATACCCACTCCTTCATGGAAGTGGTACTTCACGGCTCTTTGTACCCTCAAGCAGAAGGATAGGGTCTAATCAACTCATGCACATGGAACTCATCATCACTTTGGCCAGTTACCATTAGCAGATGCATTCCCATCATAATAGGTATAAATTGTAATTAGTTCATTATAATTATTATGTGATATAATATATGTAATATAATAATTATAATTATTCACCAATTTAATTAATTAAGTTAATTAAGGTAACTGCCCAACATGCTTTCATGTGTGCTATCTTGTTAGTCTTCACAAAAATCTTACAAAGTAGATATTATTGTTCCATTTTACAGATGATAAAACTGAGACTTCAATTAGGAATTTGTCCAAGGTCATATTTACCCCAGTTCTATATTTGGTGCCTTAATTCCTTTTGTTTCAAGGCAATGGAATTAAATTTCAGATATCACCAAGTCTCAAGAAGAGGGACTAAGGGGTAGGGATTCTTGGTGTTTCCTACACGGTCCTCTCCATCCCCATGTCCCCTCACACCATGTCCTCCTTGTCCTTCAGCCTCCAGACCTAA
>NW_007805584.1:0-1077 GCF_000696425.1 Galeopterus variegatus | reverse complement strand
AGACTTAAAAAGGAGAGAAGGGAGATATATCTAACATTTATTGAGTGCCTACTATATGCGAGGCAATGGGTGTACGGTATTCCATCTAACCATCAAAATAACTACAGAGCTTTGAACTGGCCCAAGATCATATTCAATGTTGGAGTTCCTCAGGACTCTCTCATATTTTCACTCCATCCTCTTTCCCTAGCATCCCACCCATGGCCATAACCCTAATAATTATGACCCATGAACCATCTCCAGCCTAGTCTTCTCTGAGCTTCAACCATTATACGTAATCCAACTTGGACATCTCAAACGCACCTCAAACTCTTCAAGTGCAAAATAGATGGCTTTGACATATTCCCCAAACCTGACTCTCTTCTGGTGTTTCCTGTACCAGTGGACCCTTCCCCCAAACTGTCATCCCTGTATAAGGTGCACACCTGAAACCTAGGACACGCCATTATCTTGCACCACTGGCCCACATCCAATCAACCCCAAGTCCTATTTTCTTTACTTCCAAATATCTCTCAAATGTATCCGCTCCCCTAACTTTCCATCTTCCTCACTGTGCCTAGACCAAGCTACCATCATCTCTTGTCCGGACTGCTGCAACAGCACTTGGTCTCCCCTATCAACTCTGACCCTCTCCAATTGGTTTTCCACATAGAGACCAAAAGGATCTTATCAAAATACAAATCTGATTGTGTCTGTACCTCTAACCCATTCAAACCCCACCAGCTTTGAATAAACCATTTGAATAGAATTGCAATACTGTTCAGGTAAAGACCAAAGTCCTTTACATGGCCCTCAAGGTCTGGCATGATCTGGCCTCCTGTCTCATTTTCACCTCGCCTTCCTCCCTGTCTACTTTCCAGTCATGCCAGCCTGGTCTCAGTTCCTGTCCTCTGCCAAATGAACTTTGCAAGGACTGTTCCTTGTGTTTTCACTCTGCCCCCTCTGAACTCCTACTTATCCTCCAGATAGTAGGTCGAAGATCTCTTCCAATGGAAGCTTTCCTTGACATCTGGATAGATCAGTTTCCCTTATAATCTTTCACAAGATTCTACCTCTCTTCTTAAAATACTTCTATTT
>NW_007805583.1:0-1077 GCF_000696425.1 Galeopterus variegatus | reverse complement strand
ATTTGGGAGATAAAGAGAACAAGAGAAATGGAACTCGAGTAAATACTTTTCTCTAAAGGATTGACTCATCTCTTGTACCTTTTCCACTGCTGTTGTTCTTTTTCCACTTTTGCTTGCCAGAATGAACATATTAATTTATCAGATATTTACTTGAGAATTCTTTGATTATTGTGTCTGTTAATATTATTAGTGTGGGAGGGAATACAAAGATGTAAAAATGTGTGGTACTTGAGAGTGTAGCTGGGAAAGATGAAACAAACTAGTAAACATATGAAGGGCTTAGTGAATAGAGCTTTGTGGGCTAGAGTGGTTGGAGAAGGCTATGTGGAGGGGATGATGGTGGTTGAGCTGTGCTTTGAAAAAGCATTAATTTGGGGATAGGTGCAAGGGGAAAGCACAGATGGAGGCACAGAGGCTGAAGTGAGTGTGCCATATGGGGCTTAGTTCATTTTATAAACATTTACTGAGGATCTTCTGTATTTCAGGAACTGTTGGATACAATGATGAATAATATATCCCCTACCCTCTAAAAGTTCATAAACTAGTGGGGGATGCATCCAACTATAGTATGGGATGATTAATTGTAATACTGGATTAAAACTGATCAGTTGCATTTATAGTGTATGGTATCATTTTTAGTTATTTCAGCAGGAGACATGTAAATTTTGGAGTAAGTAAGTTTTAGAAGGGACCCAAATGTATTGTATATACATTTAAACTTTTATTTGTTATGTATTGCTGCTTAACAGATTACCCCAAAATTTAGCAGCTTAGAACAAGCATTTATTATTTCACAATTACTATGAGTCAGGAATCTGGGCACGGCTTAGCTGGGTGCCTCTGGCTCAGGATCCCTCACTAGCTGCTGTCAAGGTGTTTGGCCAGGGCTGCTGTAATCTCGAGGTTTGACGAGGTCATATCTACTTCCAAATTCACTCATATGGCTCTCAGCACGCCTCAAGTCCTGTTGGCCACACACATCAGTTCCTTGGTACATTGGCCTCTCATAGGGCTATTCACAGTATGGTAGCTTGTTTCCCCAGAAAGAGGGATCTGAGAGACAGTGAGTGAAAAACG
>NW_007805582.1:0-1077 GCF_000696425.1 Galeopterus variegatus | reverse complement strand
AGTAGGCACTGTTATTAGGTAGAATCTTTCTTCCTTTTTTTTTTTTTTTTTTAAACATACAAGAAGAAAATGAAATTAAGTAACTTGCCCAAGGTCATACACCTGATAAGGAGTGCAGTCAGTATTCACTTCCAGGCAGTTTGGCTCCAGGGTCTATTTTCTTAAAACCTTTGCTTTGCAGACTCTGCTCTCTGTTTCTGTGTTGGCTTTACAACCACACCCAGGAGGTTACTTGTCTCATTTGAATCTGGTCCTATCTCTTTTACACCTCAGTAGTCCTGGGCTTCTCGTTCGGATATAAAATAAGAGAAGAGCGTATATCTGAAGACATGTATGTCTGTCAGTGTGTGTCTGTACACCTGATGAAACAGCCATTTTATTTGTGTGTGTGCATGTATTTCCCCACCCCTCCTGTTCTTTGGCCACTAGAAAAGGTTACAGTCCTGGCCCTAAGGGAAGGTAGCAACTATTGATTAAGCCACCATTGTGCCAAAATTGTAAATGATCTCATTAAAGGGTTAATTTGCATGTTTATTATGTGCCAGGTTTTGTGCACAATCACTTTGTGTGTATTACTTCATTTAATACTCTCGACAACTTTGCAAGGTACATTGTCCTCATTTTATACATGAAATTGAGGCTCAGAAAAATGAAGTAACTTTCCCAAGAGCACTTTATTAGTAAGTCAGAATTCACAATCAGATCTGCCTGTCTGTGTTCTCTGCTAGCTCTTACTAGTTTATACTTATCTCAGATAAATAGGAAAAATATGTGCCCATATCATCTGCGGTTATGTGTGTGTGTTTACAAGTGTGTGCCTGCGCATGTGATTGCAAATGCATATAAAATGTCTGAAAGGATACATTCCAATCTTTAACAGTGTTTCTGGGAAGTAGAACTTGGTGAAGGAATTCTATATTTCTCTGTAATTTTTGGATTTTAAAAAGTAATACTTGCAAAGGGAAGCAACAGTACAAAATAGTGACTGAGAGCATAAGGTGAGGCTCTTACAATACATGATATAAGGGCTGGAAGGAGGGAAATAGTGTACTGAGATGAATGAAGAGAACTTTAGGA
>NW_007805581.1:0-1077 GCF_000696425.1 Galeopterus variegatus | reverse complement strand
AAAAAAAAAAATCCAGAGTTGCTAAACATTCAATCATTATGTCCAATATATAGTCAAATAACACTTGACATGCAAAGAAGCAGGAAAATTTGATCCATAATCAAGAGAAAGGAAACATCAATAAAAGCCACCTTATAAATGGCCCAGCTGTTTGTATCAGCAGACAAGGACTTTAACACAGCTGTTAACAAACACGTTAAAGGATTTATAGAAAAAAAGATGACAGAACAAGGAATCTTGGCAGAGAAATGGAAAGTAAGAGAAAAAAAGTTTATTTTAAAAAGAGGGGATTATTTAACTTCCAAATCCATCAACTAGCGAATAAATGAAGAGCACACTGCATCTGAGTGGGTTCTGTGTGGCAGCACATTCATACGAGTGCACAGGTCTGGAGAGAGAAGTTGTGCTGCTACTATTCAGCCAAAGTAGTTTCTATTCCTGCCTCTCTTCCTGCCTTGCAAGCCTAGCCTTGGGATGAGTCCAGGTAGATAATAGCTCACGGGCTCCAGACCAGGCAAGTGGCTTCCATAAGTGACTGAAATTAAATATTAACCACAGCACTGTCAAATTATAACAATAGATCCTTGCATCCTTATGCTACTTCATGTTTAGCAAAGGCTGCCACATATATCTTCCCAGTGTTTCTCACAATAATTAGAGAGTCAGTTTGATGCCAGTGCCGTGGTCTCTTTATAAAATATCTATGTCCCTCAGATGAGAAGATTTCAAAAGATGTTCATGTCTTCAGTATCCTAGAAGGACTGCCAGACAATTACTTGGTAAAGAGCCCAAACTTCATGAGAAAGAATGGCATCAGCTCTGAGCTAGGGGGCCCTGAGCATATGGGGGTACCAGGTGAACTACTTTGCAATTATCCAAGAGTGCATAGCTGAAAAATAATCAACAATCCCCTAGGTACTAGATGTTGATTTAGTTCAGAGCTTCAATTTTAGAATCTGGCCTATACCCAGCTCTGATCTCAGAAATCATTGAAAGAATAAATTGTTATAAACTGATCTACAAATCCCCACATATCTGAATTCAAATTCTACCATCCTGTAGAATTTCTAAGACTGT
>NW_007805580.1:0-1077 GCF_000696425.1 Galeopterus variegatus | reverse complement strand
CATATTTCAATAGAGATTTTTTTTAGACCATGGAAATCCTCAGGTCAATTGTTACACATATACTCTTTTTTAGGTTTTTTTTTTTTAATTCTATCAAGGAATATGTACAAGAATTGTTTTTATGATTTAAAATAATGGATGAATATGGAGATAAATGAAAATTGTTATAAAATTTAACAATTCCTCTCTGAGTTATTTGTGCACAAATATAACTTCAGAGAAAAAGAGCTGTAATTTACTTTAAATGGGAAGTTGAAGTTTATAAGAATATACAAAAAAAGACCACATCATCTCAAATCCATGCTCTAGCAGGTCCAAGATTCTTTATATTGTCACACCAAAATCTACCTAATGATTGCCATCAACATCATCATCCTTAAAAGTCAGCACTAATCATCAGGGAAATGCAAATCAAAACTACAATGAGATACCATTTCTCAGTTGGCAATTTTCAAAAATAAGAAATGCTGTTAAGGGTATGGAGAAAAGGTAACTCTTAAACACTGTCGGTGGGAATGTAAATTAGTACAGACATTAGGGAAAAAGAGTGTGGAGGTTCGTCAAAAAACTAAAAACAGAACTACCATATGATCCAGCAATCTCACTGCAGGGTATTTATCCAGAGGAAGGAAAATTAGCATACTGAAGAGACAATTGCACCCCCTTTTTACTGAAGCACCATTCACAACAGCCAAGATATGGAATCAATTTAGGTGTTCATCGATAGATGAATAAAGAAAATGTGGTATATATACATAGTGGAATACTACTCAGCCATGAAAAAGAATGAAATCCTGACATTTGCAGCAACATGGATGATCCTAGAAGACATTATATTAAGTGAAATAAGTTGGGCACAGAAAGTTAAAATACCACATGTTCTCACTCATATGTGGTAGCTGAAAAAATATTGAGCTTATAGAAGTAGAGAGCAGAAATGTGGTTACTAGAAGCTGGGAAGGGGAGGAGGGAGAAGGGATAGGGAGAGGTTAGTTAATGAATACAGAATACAGCTAGATAGGAAAAATAAGTTCTAGTGGTCTACAGTAGTGCTAGGCATCTATAATTAACAATAAT
>NW_007805579.1:0-1077 GCF_000696425.1 Galeopterus variegatus | reverse complement strand
TCTCTGGTCTGTGGTTTTGGTTAATTCCAAAATTGGTGGAATTTCCTGTGGGGACCAGCCCTTGAGCTCCGTGGTTCCACTAAATTGCTGCTTTGCTGCTGATCCTCTGGGGAAGGCTTTTCGTGTGGCCTGTATATTAATTGTTGGCCTTTTAATCAGTTCTGGGTCTGGTGAGGTCAGACACACCTGGGCTGTGTAGAAATTCTGGCCCAGGACTGAGTCTTTCCAGTGAAGTGTGCCAATTGCATTTCTATCACCCTGACCAGTTTCCACTCTGTGGATTTGTGCCAATACGAAGGCAGATCAGCTGCCCACTGCACACCCCAGTATTCTCCTGTGGGCCAGCCTCCCTCCCACACTCCAACACTTCCTGTGGGGTGGGCTGTGAGCAGGTCACTTGCAAGGACTCACCAGCCTCTGGTGGTTCCTTTCTTTGGTTGGCAATGTCCCCTTGCTCCGATGCGGTTCCACGGGAACCCTATCAGTGTTCTCGCTGGCCTGGGGGCTGATATGGTGTGCTCCAAGGCCCACTTCTTCACTGAAAACTCCAGGCAACTTCACACAAAGGGCTTGCCTGTGGCTTTTGCTGGCTCCTGTTCCGTGTGCTACAACTACTTCCCACCTCTCACAGGGCTGGCCCTGAAGTGGCCAGGTCTTGAAACAGTTGGAGCTTTTCTTCTTCTACTTGCCACGGCTTCTGCCTTCAAGAACTCTGTGGGTCTCTCCTCTTCCTCTAAGCTCCTGCAGTCCCAGTTTGGCAGTCTTTACTTTTTAATAGTTGTAAATTGGCCAATTGTGGGGGAAAGCGACACTGGGGACCATCTGTTCTACCATCCGATCCTATCTCCTGGATGGTCTTACTGGGTGGAGAGACTTTTTCTGCTGGAGGCTTCAGGATTAGATGGAGATATGGTTGATGCTTACATAGAAAGATTGAGGATCTAGCCAGGAAGTAGATCATCACCAATTACAAACTCCAGTTTTAGACTGAAAAGGATGTGTTAGACTTAGATCACGTTTGGGCCGGCCCGGTGGCGCACTGGATAGTGCGCCGCTTGGGAAGCGCAGCGGCGCTCC
>NW_007805578.1:0-1077 GCF_000696425.1 Galeopterus variegatus | reverse complement strand
AGCTAAATGCTAATGCAACCTCTACCTTCAAAAGGATCATGGTCAAAAAGATATTCACAAACAAGTAGTTACAGCATTACATAATACAAAGTTAAATTAACGCAGCTCTTTCACGCTTAAAGAATTCCAGGAAGCCTCTGTTCTTCTCTTTCCATTGTCTCTGTGCTGCCTCTTTGACCCTCCTTTATGAATTCCAACTCTTGTCCCTCCCATTGCTATTTCAGTTTCTTTTCTCCATTTCTCAGATTGGTGATGTGAGGGAGACCCCTTGCCAAGAGACAGGATCCAAAATGCTCCCTACCGTAGTTCCTGAAGTGAGTTCATCCTCTTCACACTAATCCCTTTCTTGCAGCACAAAACCCAGAATGACCTGCAGCAAGACTCCTGACTTTGCCCTCTCGGGGTTGTCCAGTGGTCCAGAGAAACAGCAGTTCCTCTTTGGTCTCTCTCTGGCTCTCTACTCGCTGGGCCTTCTAGGGAACTTGCTCCTTCCACTAGTTATTGGTGCCAACGTCCACCACCACACCCCCATGTCCTTCTTTCTCAGTGAGCTCTCCCTGGTGGATCTCACTTCACCACCACCACAGCCCCTAAAATGCTGAAGGTTTTGTGGAGCAGCAGTGGATCCATCTCTATCTCTGGATGTCTGGCCCAGTTATACTTCTTTGCTGTTTTTGCTGACATGGACAGCCTGCTTTTCATGGTCATGGCTGTTGACCGCTATGCTGCCATTTGCCATCCTCTGCAATACCCACTCCTAATGACTCCTTGCAGATGTGGGGGGCTGGTTGCTGGGTCATGGAGAGTGGCCCACTCTGTCTCTCTGGTCCATATCCTGTTACTATCTCAGCAATCTTTTCATACCAATCAAGAGATTCCTCACTTTTTCTGTGATTTTGGCCCACTCTTACAGCTTTCTTGCTCTGACACCCACCTCGGTGAGGACCTGATGACAGCTCTGACTGTTGTTTTAGGAATCAGCCCTCTCCTCTGCATCATAAGTTCTTATGCCCAAGTTTTCCATGCTGTGGCTAGAGTTCCATCAGCACAAGGGAAAAGGAAAGCACTGGCCACATG
>NW_007805577.1:0-1077 GCF_000696425.1 Galeopterus variegatus | reverse complement strand
GCCCACTCCCATTTTGTATAGATTTTCTCTATGTTTTCTTCTAGCAGTTTCATAGTTTCAGATCTTAAATTTAGGTGTTTCATTCATTTTGAGTTGATTTTTGTTAATGGTGAGAGATAGGGGTCTAGTTTCAATCTTCTGCAAGTGGATATCCAATTTTCTCAGAACCACTTATTAAGAGGCTGTGCTTTCTCCACTGTATCTTCTTGGAACCTTTGTCAAAAATCAGTTGGCTGTAAGTGAGTGGGTTTGTTTCTGGGCTCTCTCTTATGTTCATTGGTCTACTTGTCAGTTTTTGTGCCAGTACCATGCTGTTTTGGCTACTATAGCTTTATAGTATATTTTGAAACCAAGAAGTGTGATGCCTCCAACTTTATTCTTTGTTCAAGACTGCTTTAGCTATATGGGGTCTTTTGTGGTTCCATACAAATTTTGAGATTGTTTTTTCTACTTCTGTGAAGAATGTCATTGGTATTTTGATAGGGATTGCATTGAATGTGTAGATTGCTTTGGGAAATGTGGACATTTTGATAACACCAATTCTTCCAACCCATGAACATGGGATATCGTTCCATTTTTTTGTGTTTTACTCAATTTCCTTCACCAATGTTTTATAGTTTTCATTGGAAAGATCTTTCACCTCCTCAGTTAAATTTACTCCTAGAATTCATTTTTTTGTTAGCCATTGTGAATAGGATTACTTTCTCAATTTCTTCTTCAGCTATTTTGTTACTGGTGTATAGGAAGGCTATTGATTTTTGTGTGTTGATTTTGTAACCTGCTGCTATACTGAATTCATTTATTAGCAATTTTTTTGGTGGAGTCTTTAAGGTTTTCTGTGTATATGATCAGGTCATCTGCAAATAGGGATAATTTGTGTTCCTCCTTTCAGATTTGTATGCCTTTTATTGCTTTCTCTTGCCTTATCATGCTGGCTAGAATTTCCAGGATTATGTTTAATATGAGTGAAGAAAGTGAGCATTCTTGTTCCAGATCTTACAAGAAAAGCCTCCAACTTTTGTGCATTCAGTATGATATTAGCTGTGGGTTTGTCATACATGGCCTTTATTGTGTTAA
>NW_007805576.1:0-1077 GCF_000696425.1 Galeopterus variegatus | reverse complement strand
CTGGGTAGAATGCAGATCTGGAAATTTCTGTACTCAGTTCCAATGAGCAAAAAAATACTTAAAAATGATAGGCTTTTGAAGGACAGTGTTGGGAGTGGTGGCGTGGTCATCAAGTGGTCATCGATGGAAGGTCTCTGAAGGAAAAGAAAAGCGATCGTCTCACTTTCCCCTTCACTATGAATTTATCCCTATGAATTTAAATGTTCATAGGACGATTCTGAGAGGCAACTAGAAAAGAATGGAATCTTGTGTGCTGTGTTTATAAGATATCACATATCTTTGTGATATGAAAAATTAAAAATGTTTAAATTTGAAAAATCAAAATTTGAGAAATTGGTTCCACGTGGAATTTTTTGTGTGCGTTATAGAGGGAGAAATGACATTGACACTTTGACAACCTATAACATGTCAGACAGCTAGGTTTTTTATAGATTTAATCTAACTTCCTTTTCACAAAAGTCTTGAAAAGTAGGTATTATCATCCCCATTTTTATAGCTGGAGAGACAGCCTTAATTAAGTATCTGTCCCATGATTAGCCAGATAAGTGGTGTGCTACCTGTTTCCAAATATCACCCTGCCTTAGGACATGTGTCCATCCAAACTGAGAAACTCATAATTTAGGCCTTCATTGCTTTAAAATAATTTCAAATTTAAATCTTGTCTGCTAAGACTGGAGGATGACCAAAAATTTAAAACTAAATCACTATCATATTTGCTGTTCATAAAGTCATATAAAACTATTCTGTTTCACAGAAAAAACTTATAAGCATAATATTTTAAATGTATGTACTTTATTAAAATGCACATTTTAACACACGACATGTGGATTGTTATGCACATTGTAATTATGTTTCAGGTTACAATAAATATGTAGAAATATACCAGGTCCAAAATAATCTTTTATAAACAACAAAAAATTAGTTACGCTCTCTAAGAAGATTCTACAACAGCAGGAAAAAAACTCTAGAAGATTTAGCTTTAGATTTAGACTTTTACTACAGGACTTTTCACTTAGATGTGAATGATCAAACTCTGCTGCTGCCAGGTGGACAGAAGGTGCCGGAGGGAAATAACAC
>NW_007805575.1:0-1077 GCF_000696425.1 Galeopterus variegatus | reverse complement strand
ATGCATTATTCTTTTCAAGGTTCCTGGAGGTGTGGTTCCTGCCCACCTCCCCAACATCTTTGTTCATTGTTCTCATCTATCACCTGTGCTTAAGCAACAGCTGAGCTAAGGGCATGCTGCTCCCTGCTGCTTTTTACTCAGCCCTCCACCTGGATAACTCCTTGCCCAGATATCCCTTCCTCCAGGAATCCTTCTCCGACTCCATCACTCCAGGTTGGGTTTAGGGGTCCTCTCTGTATTATACTCTACAAATAAAGATGGTAAGATACATGCTTTATCTTAGCACTTAATATCTGTATTGCAATCACTATTTTCTGTATCCGTGTCTATCTCTGGAAGGTGGGACTGTGAGAACAAAGACCCAATCTTTGTATCCCCAACAGCTAACGCTTAGCCTGACCCAAAGAAGCCCTTCTTGCAAGAGCAGAATGTCTTCCAGGACTTTTCAGTGACTGACAGACAGCATAGCTCAATTCTATAATTCAGGGCATGGCTCAACAAAAATTCCCAACACTGGACACTAGAAACAAAATAGGACATATTTATTTGGTGCATAGAAAAAGAGGGAAGTATAAATGACTAATGTGTGTACCCTCTCAACCTCTAATGTTTAATTCCCTATCCTAAGGAGAAAGGTTTCTAATGTGTGGGTAACTTCTTGAGATGAAGATTAATACTTATAATGTCATGACCCATATTAATCATAATTTGGCTGCTGCTGCAGTCCCAGGTGGGACTTTATGAAAGAAGTAATCATTGCAGTCATTTAAATTCCAATGACCTCTGAACAAGTCCGCAGCATTTATACCCAACACTTTGTCCATCAGAACAAGGTTGATTCTCACTGGTTTTTCTTACTCATGTCCATTATATATTTTTTCAAACATTTTTCATTCTCTTGATTGTTTTTTGGCTGGGAGGAACAGTATTTGCCTATTGAAGAAATAAAACCACATCTCTTGCCAAATAACTATCTACTTACTTTCATCAAAGCACTTAAACTCGAATGTTCATGCGGACTATATAACTCTTTCTTAGGGGAAGCAACATGTAACTGAGAACATATTCCAGCTTCAA
>NW_007805574.1:0-1077 GCF_000696425.1 Galeopterus variegatus | reverse complement strand
GTGGGGTGTGGGGAGTGCACCATTTGTGCTAGTGTTCTAAAGCAATACAGTGTGTGTGTTCTAGGGCACTCCTCACACTTGACTCTGGGTTTGTTCTGCCAAAGGATCTACAGGCCTTAGTGGTGAAGATGGAGTTTTGTGTGAGTCCTCTGCCTACCTTTTTACTGCAAGAGAAAATTCCTCCTGCACTAATCCCAGTGTCAGAGACATGGTGGCTGAGGCCACGTGCCTCTCCTCTCTTTGCCACCATCTTGGGCTTTCATGCCCCACAGTGATCTCACCAGTCTCCTGCTGCAGTCCCACACTCTTCCACTGATACTGCTGTCAATATTTACCTGTCTGTTAGTTGTTTCAGTCCTTCTCTGTGGGAGGAACGTGACCTGGGGACTCTAGTCCACTATCTTACCTTGCCTCTTAAGCATCCATTTTAAGTGTTACAAAACAAACTATGAGATAAACCCAAAGAAAGTAGAAATAATAAAGATAAGGGCAGAAATTAATGATATATGTAGCAATAATACAACAGTCCAAAAGTCTGTCCTTCAAGAAGACTGATAAAATAGACAAATCTCTGTGGCAAAATTGATCAAGAGGAAAAAAAATGGAAGGAAATACAATTAGGAGGATGATAACTGCAAATAACGCAAATATTACAAAACAATAAGAAAATATTTTAAACCTCTTATGCTAATAAGTTTGAAACTTGGATAAAATGGACAAACATCTAGAAAAATATAAATGGCCTGAACAAACGGGAAACCTTATTTTTTAAAATAACAGATTACTAACTCTAGGGATGAATAATGGTTATAAAAATATCCTGCTTCCTTCTCTGCTAGCTCCAGCAGAAAAATACCAGAGAGAACTATGATTGCTTTTAGCTTTGTATATATGCCAATTCCCATATCAATCACCAGGGCAATGGGATAATGCAATTGCCTAGATAAGCCTATTGATGTCAGCTCCTCTAGTTAGATTGTAGCAGTCATTTGCTGCAAGCTTAAACTGCTATCAACACTATCAGTAAGAAAGACTTTTCTCAAAGGGACCAGGGACCAAAAGTGTGTGTGTTGGGGG
>NW_007805573.1:0-1077 GCF_000696425.1 Galeopterus variegatus | reverse complement strand
CGTTCCCTGACCTCATGCAGAGTGGCCTTTCCTTCCCTGACCTCATGCAGAGTGGCCTTTCGTCCCCTGACCTCATGCAGAGTGGCCTTTCCTTCCCTGACCTCATGCAGAGTGGCCTTTCCTTCCCTGACCTCATGCAGAGTGGTCTTTCCTTCCCTGACCTCATGAAGAGTGGTCTTTCCTTCCCTGACCTCATGCAGAGTGGTCTTTCCTTCCCCACATCCAAGCCAGACACTGCAATCACCCACTCTTAGCAGAGCACAGTCTCTCAAAAAAGCTGCCCAACCAGCACATTCCCATAGTAGATTTATTAAAAAGATGAGTGAAGAAGGAGCATAGGTTTGCCAAAAACAGAAGAGATACTGGGCAAGAAGAATGGAGGAGACTGATTTTAAATTAAATAGTAAATAATATGTAGCATTAACATGTGTTGGGCCTAGAAAAGTGATACTCCAAAGTGCAGGCCTCACAGGCAGCCTCAAAAGCAGAGTTTTCCTCTGACCTTCTCTGGCCCTCCTGTCTCTCAGCCTCATTCTCCCCTGAGGCAAGCCATAGAATCTAGAATCCCTCTTCCCCAAGGCAGGTCACAGATATACTCTAATCCTCCCCCTGCCTCTCTGTCTTGGAGATGGTCATAAAGAAACTCTCTGACCCACCTTGTCTGATTGTAGGTCATAAGACCCCCATTCCAGAAAGGGCTCTGCTCCCTACCCTGGAGGGAGGAATGCTACGCAGACACGCCCGGTAGAATCGGGACAGACAGGTCTGGCTGGGTTTCCCCCCTCAGTCTGTGAGTGTTAGGTCACACTTTTCTTGTCCAATCACATTTCTACACAGCTGTGCCTGCTTCACAGAGCCTAAGCATAAATATGGACAATTTCCCCTTCACATTTGGGTTTTTATTCTTTTTTTTTTTCTTGATTTTATTTTGTCGATATACAATAAGGTTGATTGTTGTGGCCCATTACCAAAACCCCCATCCCTCCTCCTGCTCCTCCCTCCCACCCAACAATGTACTTTCTGTTTGCTTGTTGTATCAACTTCAAGGAGTTGTAGTTGTTAAGTCTTCTTCCCCAC
>NW_007805572.1:0-1077 GCF_000696425.1 Galeopterus variegatus | reverse complement strand
TCACTTTATATTTGCCCAAATTAGAATTTTTAAACTTTTAAAAATTATACTTTAGTACTAAGTAGCCAAAGGGGAGACATTAGAACTGTCTATCTTGTAGACTATCAGGTAGAGAAGACCTTCTAGTAGGCAACTCCTCCAGCTTGTCAGAACTGGAATCTAGTTTTCCTCATCTTGCCTCCCTCCAAACCCTGTAATGGGATAGTGAGGGACACTGACCATGCACAAAAGAAAGGGAAGGTTACACCACATCTGGGTTGCATACAATTTCCCAGGCTTACTTTTTAACTTTATTCATGCATTCAAAAATATTTAGAATATGCTAGATTCTAGAACCCTTCATGCATTCAAAAATATTTAGAATATTCTAGATTCTAGAACCTGTGATAGGCATGGAAGATCCAAAAATGACTAAGAGTCTCTGCCTTCAAAGGCACAAAATATGTAAAAACATAAAAGACAGATTTGTAAACAGGTTATAATGCAATGAAGCGGGTAGGATAATAGAAGCATGTTCGAGATAGAGAAGTGAGTTAACATCTGCAGAGGGATTCAAGGATCATGGAACTTTACTGTCTGAAACAATATATGTTTTAAAATATGAGAGATTTGTTAGGTATAGAAGTGAAGTAAAAGGATTCTAGGTCGAAGAAGCAGCCTCTTCAAAGACTCCTTATACATAAAGACTAGTTTTGTAACATCTGAGCATAAATCATGAAGGAATGAATGGTAAGAGATGAGATAAAGAAACGTTACTGTCATGAGTTTGACTTTTATATGATGTGGCTTTATTAAAGGTATTTAAGTAGGAAGAAAAGACTAAATTGCATATGAATTATCCTTCTAATGGAAATATAAAAGATCAGAAAGAATGAAGGCAACACGCAGAGAAGAACAACTGTTACACTATTGCACTAGTCCATGCAAGCCTGAAAATAGTCTGGGGAGGACAGGTTAGGGCATGGTGGTGGTAATACAAAGGTCCAGAGTTTGACCCCTGTACCTGGCAGCCACCAAAAAACAACCTATTTTATATAATCTTGGAGAGCAGCAGTTAGTAGGGTTTGTTGACTGCTT
>NW_007805571.1:0-1077 GCF_000696425.1 Galeopterus variegatus | reverse complement strand
CCAGCTGGAGAACCTAAGATGGATAGAGAAAAAAATGAGTTTTTCCCCTCCCCTGCAGCAGGTATAGTGCTTTCCATTTAACAGAGTAAAGTTGGGCTGTAGTACTTCCCAAAGCATGTAATGGCCCACAAAAGACTAGTAACACACATTTCAGTCTTCATGGTTAAAAATACAAACAAATAAATCTAGCTTGCAAACAAAAATAAAACAAATATTTTTTAAAATGGAGCCATGTACCCATATTAATTTGCTGTCATACTAGCTGGTCTATGCTGGGCTACTTACTTGCTTTCATGAGCCTCCATTTCTTTATTTCTAAAAATACAGATAATACCACCTTGTCACAAGGCTGTATAATGTATGTAATGTAATTAGCTCAAGGACTGATACATCACAGGGTGTCAATAAACATCAATGTGTGTCCCTTTTTATTATACATACAAATAGGAGTCACATAGTGATTTGCTTAGAGGACAGGTGTGCAGGTAAATTTTCTCTTTTGTTTCACTTTTTGCTAATGCAGTTCTAATGTCAAGTACTAATCTTCTAATACCAGAAATGTGTTTAGCAGCAATCCTTCCAAGACTGTTCAAAACCACTCTATAGCTGGTAATAACTCAGATCCCCCAGGCCAAGCCCTCCAGAGGAAGGTGTGCATTTACCACCAGGCAACACCACAAACACTTCTCAAAACTCTAGCAATTCTCTCACACAATCAAAATCATTCAGTGCCCTTGTCCTTAGGAAGTGGAATCCCCCCTGGGGATTATAATATAATATATTATAATACATTATAAGTGGAAATATAATCTGGTTGGTACATAGGATTGATGGGGTTTAACTTTTATAGTTTTTATCTTCATTAAAACGTGTCAGGTTTGCCAGAGTCTCACTTAGATTTTTAAATATATTATATTACAATATGATATATTACAAGTGGAAATATAATCTGGTTGGTACAGAGAACTGATGGAGTTTAACTTTTATAGTTTTTATCTTCATTAAAATGTGTCAGGTTTGGGCCGGCCCGGTGGCGCACTGGATAAGTGCGCCGCTTGGGAAGCGTGGCGGCGCTCC
>NW_007805570.1:0-1077 GCF_000696425.1 Galeopterus variegatus | reverse complement strand
GGGTCTTTAAGGAAAAAATATTAGTCTCCAGCTGCCTTCTTTCTAACCCACTTAGATATTTCGGAATTGTGCCAGATACAGAGTGGTCAAGTCTGGGCCACTCTGAGAATCAAAGAGCCATCTGCAGATATGTAATGAGTACTTCCTCTATGCCAGGTACTGTTTTAGTTCTGGGCTGACAAATGGGCCAGGGTAGGGTGTATGTGGATGATGAGGCAGGGTTGGTAACCTGCTTTTGATGTGGCCACACCACATAATGTTAGAGGAGCTCTTTGGAACCACTGGTTAGCAGATAAGCAAACCAAGATTCAGACAAGGCAAAGGGTTTGTCTAAGACACACAGCTCCCTTGTTGGCTGGCAAGACCTCACTTCGTTTGGCCCCAGAATAAGGTGCACATCAGAGACCAACTCTCATGTGAGGATGCTGACCTCATAGCAGGTCAACACCTCTTTGTCACCTGTGTGCCACATGATGGACACATAGATGACTACCATGACAATCTCAAGACACCTACTTTTGTTGTCTGGATCCAGGTTAGGATCTAGGATCTGTGATTAATAAGCCCCCAATTCTAAGAAAATAAAAGAAATCCAAGTGATGGTTCACACACACATAAGCGATGGAAAGTTTTTCAGTTACATACCATGCGGCTTGTGAATCTTTTAGCTACTTGTTAATAAAAGGGAAAGAGACCCATAGCTGATTTAAATACTGTACCATCTACCTAAATGCCTTTTAAAAAACCAACCATACCTAAGGTAGCAGGAATGCAGCTCAGTTCAATCAGCGCTCAATTGATTTGCTAATTTCACAAAAAGAATTGTTTTCTTCCTGACATTTGCCAGTTTTACTTGTCACAATTTTTTGCTTTCTGTTTTATTTTGTGGGAGTACAAAGAAAAATAGCAAGTGGCCCCCAATCCTAGCAATGAATTTTCAAATTATGGCACACCGTTCCAGAATTACATTCACCCGGAATTCTGGTTAAAAATGCACATTCTTGGGCCCTGCCCCGGCCCACTAATTCAGAACTGCTGAGGGAGGGGCCAGGGAATCTGCATTTTAATAAGTTCCCA
>NW_007805569.1:0-1077 GCF_000696425.1 Galeopterus variegatus | reverse complement strand
CTAGGCTCCAATTATGTTCTTTATAGTTTCCCTCCTAGAAGGAAAGGGACATAGAACTTTTTTATCTCATACAATTTCTGGCATATTTTCCTACTTTCTCTTTCTTCATAAAAAATTATTTTGGCCATATCCACAATTAGGAAGAGCATATTTGACCACACCCCAATTTCATTTATAAAATCTATAGGATCTACTTATTCATTCATTCTACAAAAACTGACTAAGTACCTATATTCTGTGCCTGCTAAAGGTTGAAAATAAATAACACATAGTCTCTGGATTTCAAGATTATCTGTTTGAGGACCTAAGACTATATCCAGAAAACTAGACACAAAAAGCTCAGGATTTTCTAACCATAAAATTCTTTATGACTTTATAATTACATAGAAAAATACACATGTTAAATTATAAATGTATTAAACCTTTTCTTACTTGTCATTTTTTTCCCATTCATCAGCCAGTTGGAAAATCCATTACCATTTTTAATTTTTGTAAAATTGGAATCCAGATATTTTAGGGAATATTTGCATTGTACAGACCCCTATCTAAGTCATAGGTACACAGCCTGCAAATAGCCCGTACCTCACCAGTTTCTGAAAGCAATTAACACACTTCTACCTTACTCATCCTGGCCATTCTGAGCCACAACCAAGCTGTGACAAGCTGATGATGCCACCTGGTGATGGAATAGAGAACAGTAGCGCTAACGGTACTTTTCATTCAATTTCTCTTTCTACTTCCTCACCCTTCTTACCCAACCAGAGATTGTGCACATGCCAAATCTATTTTTTTCTCTCTCTTGCTATTCTCTTGTTTGTTAGTAAGGTAGCTAGCTAGCTTCCTTGTTTACACATATCCTGATATTTTTCACATATATATACCAACACCTGCTTTGATAACTTTACTCATACTGTCTCCTTCTTGGGAACGCCTCTACCTTGCCTCTTGTCTCTTGATATTCCTCACTAATTTTCCCTTTCAATCATCTTTGGTCTATATGGAAACCAAAAATCTTCCCTTTATTATTATTGTTAAAGATGAGACTATTTCTAGTGATGTATCCACATCAAGTGAAAG
>NW_007805568.1:0-1077 GCF_000696425.1 Galeopterus variegatus | reverse complement strand
GGAGCGCCGCCGCACTCCCAAGCGGCGCACTGTAGCAGTGTGCCACCGGGCCGGCCCAGAACAAATGGGGTCTTAATGCACCCGAAGTATATCATTTAGTTGTATCAGAGAACTTCTGACAGATTTCTTCAAACCTCGATGTGTAATCGTATTCTTAGAAAGACACACAGAACCACTGATCTTAGACCTATGTCCAGAGGTCTGTCTACCATGTCTAATTGTCCAATCCTGTATTTACAACTTGTATTGTAGCCTCTAACTCAGTTCTCCAGTAGTTATTTTAAAAGTTGGAAATATTTAAGACTCAGAAAACCTGGTTTGTGTGAACATTAGAATCAGTAACATTTAGTAAAAGAAGACATTGAGAAACACAGAGAAATGACCCCTCCCTACAAGAATTGAGTAATCCTGGAGAGTAATTGTGTTTTGTAGTTTACGTGGCTCCAGAGTCTGAATCTGATTTTAAATTTCTGGCCATTAATACAGTATTAAATCAAGATTTAACAAAATATCATCAACATATTCTTGTCATATAAGGGATAAATTAGAACCACCCTCTTAAAACCATTCTCTCTAACATTTAGTCTTATTATTTTAGGAAATTGGGCCATTTGTTTATTCAAGAAATATGGATTGTGGACCTGTTATGTCTGGTCTACATTGACATAGTTGGTATCAAACATGGTCAAGGATGTTTTACTTCCCCAACCCTATAGCCTCCAGGAATCCCATATTTATCAGAAATAAGTAGACATTATAAGGATAGAAAATATATGCAGACCTGAAAGTTTCATACTGAGGGTCCAATATAATAATAACACGAATAGTATCACACTTGCATATATATATGATGACAGTTGCCAACATTATTTATTGTATATAGAGAAGCAAATAACTGAAAACTGAGAAATAATATCAGCACCCCTCTATATTAACTACAAAGATCATTTTAACAGTGTTCAAGGTATAGTCTATCATGTTTATGAACACAAATGAGAATATTTTCCCCAACAGAATATCTCTGTAATTTTAATTTAAAATATATGAAGGAATAACAACTCACTTGTTAAAAAAGAA
>NW_007805567.1:0-1077 GCF_000696425.1 Galeopterus variegatus | reverse complement strand
CAGGGCTTCGGAAGCCTCTGTGCAGAGGAAGGCTGCAGCATTGTGGCATCATGACAGCCAAGAGCAACAGTGACGGGAACAGGTGATGAGAATTGTCACCCCAATTGGCCTGTGCAGATTGACAGGGACCAGGTGAAGCAGCCTTCAGCATGGAGGCAGCAGTCAGAGGCAAAGAGAAGCAGCAGCAATTTGTCCTGCAGGTAAGTCCCCTCCCTGGAGTCTTATATCAAGCAGTTGCCAAAATGGAAGGGGCTACTTTTGGTTCTTGAGATGTAACCACTGCAATAGATGTTCCAGAACCTGAACAGACTTAGAAGATGGTTAGAGAGTCTATTCCCTTTATTTTGCATTCTATATGGCATAGCTTAATGCACAGCTGTTTCTTCTACAGGTTTTAGTTGGAGTGAACCCATAATTTATCACCCAAGCCTGCAATTTAGAAAATGGATGGGGACAATATTAATAATTACACTGGGATAGCAGGTATAAAATAAGACTGTCTTGGGCAAATGGGACTTAGAGCCACTCTAATTTTATTCCTCTGCTTTTGCGATTTCTTCTTTTTCATTTTTCTGAGTTTGTCTGAGCCCCTCCTACCTTGGTGGTGGTGTGTGTTAAGCCTGAGGGTTTTCTGCACAGTGAGGAGTCTGCTTCAAGATGGGGAAGTGTCCTGTATCTTCTTGTAAATTCTCCTGGGACCAGGTATGACTGGGGACAGTGACACCCAAACTTTGGGTCATTACTGTGTTTCAGGCAGATTTAATAACAGTTCTCTTTATTCTTTGGTAGCAATTTAGTAACTGTATGATTTTTTAAAATTGAGATATAATTCGCATGCCATAAAATTCACCCTTTTAAAATGTACAATTTAGTGGTTTTTATAACTTTCACAAGGCTGTACAACCAGCCCCTCTATCTAATTTGAGAATATTTTCATCATTATAAACAGAAACCATTAAACATTCCCTTTAACCACTAATTTTCTTTCTGTCTCTATGGATTTGCTTATTCCGGACGTTTCATTTCAGTGAAATTATATAATATGTGGCCTTTGTGTCTGGCTTCTTTCACTCAGCA
>NW_007805566.1:0-1077 GCF_000696425.1 Galeopterus variegatus | reverse complement strand
GTAGGCAACAAATGGATGGATCATGTTATTTTTATTCATTCAGCTAGTTCATGTATTTTAATTGTGACATTTAATCCATTTACATTCAAGGTTATTATTGATGTGTGATGTCTTATTCCAGTCACTTTGTTCATTGTTTTCTGATTGTTTTGTGTATCTTTTGTTCCTTTCCTCTCTTACTATTTATATATGTGGTTTGTTGGTTTTCTGTGTTTATAAGGTTTGATTTCTTTCTTTTTCTAATTTGTATATCTGCTCTACCAGTAAGTTTTATATTTTGCAGTGTTTTTATGATGCTCGTTTTTCTTTTTTTCTACATGTAGTACTGTCCTAAGCATTTTTTGTAAGATGGCAATAAATTCCCTTAAGTGTTACTTGTCTGGGAAAGGCACTATTTCTCCTCCATTTCTGAAGGATAACTTTGCTGGTTATAATATTCTTGGCTGACAGTTTTTTTCTTTCAGTCCTTTGAATACATTATTCCATTCTCTCTTGGCCTCTAGGGTTTCTGCTGAGAAGTCTGTTGTTAGTATAATAGGGATTCCCTTATATATGACTTGAAGCTTTTTTCTTGCTATTTTTAGAATCCTCTATTTGTCTTCAACTTTTGACAGTTTGACTATAATGTACCTTGGAGAGGACCTTTCTGGGTAAAATCAATTTGGGGACTTTTGAGGTTCCTGGATTTGGATGTTCAAATCTCCCAAGGTTGTGGTAGTTTTCAGCTATTATTTTATTAAATAGGTTTTCCATACATTTTTTGTATTCTTCTTGAATGTCAGTAAGATGAATATTTGTTTATTGTATAGTATCCTATAAGTCCTTGTTGGCTTTGTTTATTGATTTTTAAAATTTAATTTAATTTTATCAATATATAATGTAGTAGATTTTCATGTCCCTTTACCAAATCCTCCCTCCCCCTTCCTTCTCCACCCTCCATCAACATCATATCTGTTTGCTTGTCTTAACAAGTTCAAGGAATAATGATTTTTGTGTCTTCTTCCCCAACCCCCCCATTTGTGTATTTATTTATTTTTAGCTCCCCAAAATAAGTGAGAACATGTGGTATTTCTCTTT
>NW_007805565.1:0-1077 GCF_000696425.1 Galeopterus variegatus | reverse complement strand
TGATGAGACTAGTTTGAGCAGTTTAATAAGATTGGTGAGATTAGTTTGATTCATTTAATTAGATTGATTAGATTGATTTGTTTAATTAGATTAATGAGACTGATAAGTTTAATTTGATGTTTGGGATTAGTTTGATTAGTTTAATTATTTTGATGAAACTTGTTTGATTAGTTTAATTAGTTTGATGAGACTAGTTTGATTAGTTTAATTAGATGATGAGTATAGTTTGATTTGTTTAATTAGATGGATGATACTATTCCAATTAGGTTAATTTAGTTTCATTAGTTTGTTTTGCTGAGATTTGTTTGATTAGTTTAATAATTTTGATGAGATTAGTTTGGTTAGTTTAATAAGATTGGTGAGATTAGTTTGATTAGTTTAATTAGATTGTTGAGATTAGTTTGATTCATTTAATTAGATTGATGAGATTACTTTGACGAGGTTAATTAGATTCATGGGAATAGTATGATTAGTATAATTAGATTGATGAGAATAGTTTGATTAGATTAATTAGATTGATGAGACTACTTTGATTAGTTTCATTTGAGTGATGAGACTAGGTTGATTAGTTTAATTAAATAGATGAGATTTGTTTGAAAAGTTTAATTTGATGAGATTTGTTAAAATAGTTTAATTAGATTGATGAGAATAGTTTGATTCGTTTAATTTGCTGATGAGAATAGTTTGATTAGTTTAATTAGATGGATGCGAGTAGTTTGACTAGTTTAATTTGATTGATGAGATAAGGTTGATTAGTTTAATTAAATTCATGAGATTAGTATGAAAAGTTTAGTTAGGTTGATGTGACTAGTTGGATTAGTTTAACTAGATTGATGAGAATAGTTTGATTAATTTAATTAGCATGATGAGACAAGTTTGATTATTTTAATTATATTGATGAGAGCAGTTTGACTCAGTTAATAAGATGAGAATAGTTTGATTAATTTAATTAGCATGATGAGACAAGTTTGATTATTTTAATTATATTGATGAGAGCAGTTTGACTCAGTTAATAAGATGAGAATAGTTTGATTAGTTTAATTTGAGAGATGAGACTAGGTTGATTAGTTTTATTAA
>NW_007805564.1:0-1077 GCF_000696425.1 Galeopterus variegatus | reverse complement strand
TTGTAAAGCACCTAGTGTCTGATACATGAGAGATTCTACATAAATGTTAAATAAGGCAAACCTGATTATGTGATTCAATGCAAAGATTTTTTTCCAGACAGTTAATTTAAATTTCGCATCATTGATTATTTTTCTCTATTATAAAGATTTAATTAGTCCATATATGTAATAAGGATATAGTGCCTGATTTCATAGAAGCTACTCAATACATTGTATGTGTTATTACACTTGTTATCATTGAGACAACTTAATTTTATTTACTGTAGATCAATATATTTAGTGCAGAAAAACCCCACTACATTATCGAATATGTCATAAATGATCAATATAGGTTAAAAATGATTACATGTTCGAAAAGAAAATATGTATATAATGCTTCAGGAAAAAAAGGAAGAAAGATGTCCAAAAGTAATTAGTAATAGAGAAGAAAGATGGGAGGTATAAAAAGAACAAACTACTTATTTCATACTTACTCAATATCATGCCAAAAAAGTCAAAGAATGAAATGACTGAGCAACATTTACAAAATCATTATTGTGAATGTGGCACAGTGAACAATATAGTTTGATGCTCTGAATAATTAAATTGTTTTTATATCTCAAATTTAATTTGAAAAGAATCATTTGAGCAATGGAGAATGAGTATGTACCTCTTTTTATCAAAGCATGGATCAGAGAGATTTTTAAAGTTGTGCAAAATCTTGGAAGGTCCAACCATAATAGCAGCTCAGTCTAGTCGGCATTAGTTGTTGAGGAACAGAAATTACCCAGATAGGATTTTCTTTCAAATTATGTCAATAGGCAATGCATTTAAAGAATTCTGACATAAAATAGTAGGCAACAGATAACTAATAACATTCCACGGTACAAGATAATTACTTGGGATATGTATAACTGTTTTTAACACTGTGATATGGCATCTTTATGTTTGAAAGACCACACTTTCATATATAAATGTCTAGAAAACTAGAGGACAAAATACTTAAAAGACAAATTGACATATCTACTTGCTGAAAACGTGACAGACATTGTAATGATAAATCTAATTCAATGATTGCTTGTTCTTAAAAAAAAAAAA
>NW_007805563.1:0-1077 GCF_000696425.1 Galeopterus variegatus | reverse complement strand
CCGGAGAGCAGAAAAGTTCAAGAAAACAGAAATATTCTGGTGTGTTGGGAAAAATAAGGTCCTTTCTTTAAAATAAGCCAATGAATCTCAAACAGTGAGATAAGCATCATTGGGGAACTTGCTACAAATGTGACTTTCTGGGCCCGCACCTGGAGATCTTGATTTCGTAGGTCTGTAGTGGGCTCCTTAGTCTCCATGCTTAATAAGCACTACGGGAGATTCTTCAGCAAGTGTATTTGAACGACACTTTAAGAAGCAGTATTTTAGGCATACTGAAATATGGCACGCTCTTCTTAGCATTTTAATTCTGTTTCCCTGAAATTTATCCTTAAAACTGATACTGGATATGTGTGAACATGGATAGATGGTCATGATGATTAAATTTTAAAAAGGAAAGAAAATATGACCAGGGTGATCTCATTTCTTTCTTTCTTTTAATTTTTTTTTTGTTTTTAGATTTTTTGAAATCTTTTTTATTGAGGGATAATTGACATACAATAAAGTGCATGTATTTCAAGTGTACAGTTTGATAAGTTTTGACAAATGCATGCACCTGTGAAGCCATCACCACAATCAAGGTAGTGAACATACTCATCACCCCCCAAAACTTCTTCATGCCCCTGTCATCCCTCCCTGTGGCCCTCCTACCTCTCTCCATCTCTAAACAACTACTGATTTGCTTTCTTTTTAAAAAATTTTGATTTGATTTGATTTGATCATTATACTATGTAAACATTTTTTGTGGCCCTTTACCAATTTTTCCTTGACCCCACCTCCTCCCCCTTTCCCACTTCTGGTGTCCTCAGTTCTGTTCTCTCCTTTTCAGAGTTCATGGAATTATTATGACCCTTCCTTCCTTCCTTCCTTCCTTCCTTCCTTCCTTCTTCCCTCTCATCATCCTTCCTTCCTTCCTTCCCTCCTTCCTTCCTTCCTTCCTTCCTTCCTTCCTTCCTTCCTTCCCTCCCTCCCTCCCTTCTCTCTCTCTGTCTCTGTCTCTCTCTGTCTGTCTCTCTCTCTCTTTCTTTCTTTCAGCTTCTGCTTCTGATTGAGGACATGTCGTATTTCTCTTTCTGTACC
>NW_007805562.1:0-1077 GCF_000696425.1 Galeopterus variegatus | reverse complement strand
ATTAAACTTAATTTTTAATAGAGAATTATTTATCTTTTTTTTTTTACATAAGTCTTATTCTAGTGTTTCTGAACAATTTACCTAATGCTAGTTTTCAATGAGTTTCCATACACGCATTTAAAAGAAAATTTTCAATCAAGTAAATAAAAGGTGCACTTTCAGATGCTTCATTTATTGAGTAAAACTTAAGTCTGAATTAGGAATGATGTCTTTTATTTAAGTTTAAAGTGATGTTTCTGAACCTTTTATCCAATGCTGGTTTTCAAAGAGTTTTCATATATGCATTTAAAATCAGAATTTCAGAAAGGTAAATAAATGATACACTTTTGGCTGCTTCATCCCAGTAAATTAAACTTAATTCTGAAATAGGAAAAAATAGTAAATAAATAAACATTGAAAAATTTTTTTAAAAAGAAAGTATATGTCCATACAAAGGCATAGATGTCCAAGCAGCCTTTTTTTGAAATAACTGGAAACTGGAAGCAATCCAAATGTCCATTTGGATAAACAAATTGTAGTATATTCATACAATGAGATACTACTTAACAATGAAAAGAATGAATTATTGATTCATGCAACAACATAAATGAATAATTATGCTGAGTGAAAGAAGCCAGACAAAAAGAGTGTACAATCAATGTTCTTGTTTACATAAAATTGTAGAAAATGTAAAATATTGGATATGACAAAAGGCAGATCAGTGACTGCGTGGGTAGGAGAGGCAAGAATTATCAATGGGAGCACAAAAAACTTTTGATAGCTATTTTCACTATCTTGATTGTGGTGATGATTTCATGGATGTAGACATATGTCAAAACTTATCCAAGTGTACACTTTAAAAATATGCAGTTTATTACATTATTGTATGTCAATTATGCCTCAATAAAGAAGTTTAAAAATGGGGATAACGCAAGACACACAACTTTGTAATTTAATGGTTTTCAGTTAAGATATGTGTGTGGCTTTTTAGGTAAAGAAGGTGGAGAGTATAATTAAGGTCAGTTGTATTCGGGCCAGCCCGGTGGCGCACTGCTATAGTGCGCCGCTTGGGAAGCGCGGCGGCGCTCCGGCCGAGGG
>NW_007805561.1:0-1077 GCF_000696425.1 Galeopterus variegatus | reverse complement strand
ACCTCGCTCAGCCAGTGAGCGGGAACCGGTCTGTATGTGGGATCCGAACTCTCGGCGGGAGGGCCGCCGCGCTCCCAAGCGTCGCACTGTAGCAGTGCACCACCGGGCCGGCCCCTTGGTTTCATTTCTTGATGTGGTTGAAAAGTTGTCTCTTAATATATAAATTTATGCCATTTAAATTTGCTGTAAGAGGTACATTTGGTCGTGTTTCTGTCATCTCATTTTATGTATTCTTTCCAATTCTTTGTATTTACCTTTAGTCCCACAGGTGATTGCTTTTAAATTCTTACAAAATAATAATTTAACTTATACTTAAGTACATTTGTATTGCTTCCTGCCCACTTTCACCCTTAGTTATTCTGGTATCTTCCAGATTCCTAATAGCAATATATTTTCACAAGTTATTATTTTATGCTATATAGCTTTTCTGTAACACAATTATATTGTATTCCAGAGTTATTATATTATATAAATATAATGTTTATTATATTAATATTTTTACAATAAAAAAATTTATTTTTTTCAACTTTACTTGCTACCACAAAATTTAATAATAAAAAAAAACCTTCCCAAAATAAATGCAGCAATTTTAAATTGGGTTCCACTAAACATACAAGGAATAGAAACATATAAGCAAAATTAAAAAGTGTTAGACATACAGGTAGAAATTCAGAGATAATTTGTCATTTTAGAAGCCTATTGCTTCCAATTTTTTTTTTCCACAGTGCTTTGAGAAAAATTTATACTTGTAAACACCCATATTAAAAATAAGAAAAATCCCAAATCAGTAAACTTCTAACTTAGGAAATAGAAAAAGAGCAAACTAAACCAAAATAAAATATAAGTAGGAAATAACAAAGATTGCAACAGGAATATATGAAATAGGATTAACAAACAATAAAGAAAAATCAACAAAACCAGAAGTCGATTCTTTAAAAAGATCAACAAAATTTGCAAACCTTTATCTAGACTGACCAAGAAAAAGAGAGAGAAGACTGAAAATACTAAAATCAGATATAAAGTAGGGGCATTATTACATGGTCACTATGGCTTTTTGTGGTGGTAAGATTTAGGTTT
>NW_007805560.1:0-1077 GCF_000696425.1 Galeopterus variegatus | reverse complement strand
TTTTAATCCAATAAGTCAGTCTGTGTCTTTTGAATGAGGAGTTTAGTCCATTCACATTTAGAGTAGATATTGAGAAGTGTTGCTTAATTCCTGTCACTTAATTGCTTCTTGTTTAGATGGTTTGCATATCTGTTCATCATTTCCCCTTCTTTTTTCTTCTTCAATGTTTGGAAATTCAAGGTGGGATGATTTAGCTTCTTTCTCTTTCTTGCTCGCATTTTTGTTTCATCAGCGGGTTTTGCTCTTTCTTGTGTCTTTGTGATAATGGTCACCATTATTCAGATTCTGGATGAATGACTCCCTTAAGAATTTCTTGCAGGGCTGGTTGTGTGGTGGTGAACTCCCACAACTATTGTTTGTCTGGGAAATACACTATTTCTCCCTCATTTCTGAAGGAGAGCCTTGCTGGGTAAAGAATACTTGGTTGGCAGGGTTTTTTTCTTTTAGTATTTTGAATATATCATTCCAATTTCTTCTGGCCTGTTGGGTTTCAGTTGAGAAGTCTGCTGTTAGTTTGTTGGGGGTTCCCCTATAAGTGACCTGACAATTTTCTCTTGCTGCTTGTAGAATGTTTTTGTCTCTGAGCTTTGCAAATTTAACTATAGTGTGTCTTAGGGAGAATCTTTTTGGATTGAATCTGTTTGGGGACTTTTGAGTTCCCTGGATGTGAAGGTCTGTATCTTGCCCTACAGCTGTGAAGTTTTCTGTTAGCATTTCTTTGAATAAGTATTCAATACATTTTCATTTCTCCTCCTCTTCTGGAATAACCATAGTTCAGATGTTAGATTGTTTGAGGTTGTCTGCTATCTCTCTTAGATTTTCCTCATTTTAAAAATTCTTTTCTCCTTTTTTTTCTTTGGTCTGCCTGAGTTATTCCAAAAAGACCATCTTCAAGCTCTGAAATTTTTTCTTCTGCTTGCTCTACCCTGCTGCTCAAGCTCTCAGTTGTGTTTTTTATTTCATTGAACAAATCTTTTATATCTAGAAGTTCTGCTACACTCTTTTTTAAGGTATTAGTCTCTTTATAGATTTCCTCCTTCATATTCTGAATATTTTTTCTTGTTTCATTGTGTTCTC
>NW_007805559.1:0-1077 GCF_000696425.1 Galeopterus variegatus | reverse complement strand
TGCTCAATAAATATTTACTGGATATAGAGCAAAGCTAATGGACCCCAGTGAAATAGTATTCAGATGAAAGCTAAGGAAACTTGGTACTCACTATCAAAAATTACCAAAAAAAAGTAATAAATTAGAAGTAGAAGGAAGAAATCAATAAAGCAAATCCTAAAATTAAGTTTTTCTGAAAACGAGAAAAAAATCCAAAAGCTAGGTTTTTGAAAATATGAAAATCATTGATTGATCTCATCAAGAAAAACAAAAGAGGAAAACATACATATGAGTTTAGGAATGAGAATGAAGAACTAATCACAGACAAAAAAAGAGTGAAGATAATTATAGAAAATATTACATGTAGCTCTATAACTTTGTTAAGTTTATAAACCTCTGGAAAGGATGATTTCCTAGCAAAATAAAAACTATTCAATTTTACCATAAGAAGAAAGTTGAAAATTTGAATAAACTTATTACACTGAAGAAATTGGAAAGGAGAAAATAAAAATTTCTTTTTTTGGAAATGAAATTCCATGAGATATCATTAACTGGGAAAAGCGAAATGATGATAATGATGATGATGATGATGATGATGAAAGGTGACATTTATATAGTACTTCCCATGCACCAGGAATGTATATTAACTAATGCAAGGTAAGTCCTTTTACTACACTTGTATTCAAATAAACTGAAATACAGAGGAGTACAAACTCATAAATCTGGTCAATGGCAGAGCTATGATTTTAACCCAACTTGGCTGGCTACAAAGTTTATGTTCTTAATCACCATATTGAAATTGTGGAAATGTGGTATATACCATTTGTAATCACATTTGTAACATAAGATTATATATGCATATACATACATATATTTATATGACATGCGCTTATATAGGATTATATGAGCAAGAAAGAAAATGCAGAATGATGTATTCTGGCTTTTTTTTACATGACCCATATTATAGAGAAAAAGAAAAATGAGGGAGGGAAAAGACAAGCAAAACAGAAATAAAAAGAAAAAGAAAGTAAAAAGCATGCATGCCCTGGGCAAAAAAATTTGTGGTCTTGAAATACAACTTCTCATCCTAAAAAAAAA
>NW_007805558.1:0-1077 GCF_000696425.1 Galeopterus variegatus | reverse complement strand
CAGTTATTTATACTCAACTAACGCTTATATATCCTGAGGTATTTCATGCATTTTTAAATGAAATGTGTTTAGAAAAACTGAAATTTTCTAAATTGTTTCTTAAATTTCAATAACAAGAGTAATAAAATAGAGAAAATACAATTTCATAAGGAAAGAAAATTGACGTAAATTTTAATTTTTTCTTTTCTTTTTTATTCATTTGCCAAAAATTTAAGCTGTTCCCCAATATTCTGGACTTCTCCACTCTCTCTCTCTCTCTCTCTCTTTTTTAATTCTAACATATTTTGTATGTGAGTGGAGAAAGGAATAAATACCTTCTCAAAATAGCTCAATCACAAGGTTGTTGAAGATTATGGATAAGTCCTTGAAAATCCAGAAAAGATTGGATTTTTCTGCCAAGAATCATCCATGGTAGACCAATTGCTTACCACACCTATATTTTCATCTCTGTAGATGCTCTTGAACTGAAGATGCCTTCCTTTTCCCTACCAGCCCAGCTAGTCCATCTGAACATTCATTCCAGCTGCCCCCCAGGCATCTCTGGCTTAAACAAAGCCCAAAACATCTTTATTTTTTGGTCTTACAAATTTCTTTTATACTATCTTTATAAAGGTGCAATAATATTTGAAGGTACTTTGCTTCAGAATCTTAGAATCTCGTTCAATTTTTTTTTTATCTGTACATTTATCAGTGACATAATTTTTAAAGATATTGTTTGACTGATGGGATATCCATATTAAACAGTTTCCCCAAGACTTAAAAAACCCAAGAGAAAAAGTTATAATTATTTTATATACTTTTAAGGAAGACACTAAATATAACTCAGATAGAAGTCACACTTTTCCTGAAGAAGATAGAGCCATAATATCTATTTGATATGCTTGCTAATATTATATTATGTTGTTATACATTAAATTTTATGTTACCTAATATACATATAATACATACATATCTGCATAAAATTGGTGACATAGATAGAATAGAATAGAATATATGTAAAATGTACTAAATATATGCATTATGGGTCTTGCTTCAGGAGCAGTATTAGCAAAGTTTTAGATATATACATTAACATAC
>NW_007805557.1:0-1077 GCF_000696425.1 Galeopterus variegatus | reverse complement strand
ACAAGCTTTCTTCCCTTTTTCATCTCGGGTTCAATTCCAACTTCTGCTAGTGTGCGCGCGCACACGCGCGCGCGCACGCACACACACACGCATGCACATATGCACATTAACTGCTTAGGCCACTCTGCCATAGTATGTGATACATGGTCCATGATACGTAACAAAACTGATGGCATTCTGTGTAGGATGTATGTTACTTTATAGATTATGCACTACAGAAGCGTTAAGAGGAAGCTTGATAGGAATTATGTCCCTGAATACACAAGACATTTAAACAGTTATTGGAAACAACATAAATGGTCTTCACCCTTTCTCTGTGCTCTGAAATAAAGATGTGAGATGTTACATAAGAGATTCAGAGATCAATTTATAACACTTGAGGTCTGCTCAAATGCATTTTGTAAATATGGGTGATTTTAAGTCCACTGGGAATTTCTTCACACATGAAGTATCTGAATTATCAAAACTGGTTACAATCATTTTACAGAACTTTTAGGATGACAGAGTATCTATTACTTCTAAAACCCTCAAATGTTCACAAAATAACCAATAAATAGTATCAGAAACAAAACATCACTTTCATTTTCAATAGTAATTTCAAACAAGAAAAGTATTCTCATTACTTTTCAATTCGACTTGCAACATGAATTTAATTTTGCATCATCACATTATATAGGGCAATTTACTACTCTGTGCATTGCTTATAGTGGTTGTGAGCAGGGAGGGATTTGTTTTGGCACTTTCAGTAAAGGACTGACTTTGAGACTGTGACAGTTAGAGATTAGGTAGGTAATTGATCTATTCTGAAGGAAAACCTGAACGTAGACTCAAAGAGGGAAACGGTTTCATGTGTGGGGAAAGATGAGAAAATCAGAGCATCTAAAACAGAGGGCTAAAGAATATATGGAAATAACAGTAAATAGCCTGAAACAGGAAGCGTGTGTGTGGGTGTGTGTGTTTGCAATGCACACATGTGTACACATGTGCATACCAGTGGGGCAAAATAGATTGTACCCAGGAAAAATAGTTTATACAGGTAGTAGTTTATTAGTGTGGAATGACATTGTTGCATTTACC
>NW_007805556.1:0-1077 GCF_000696425.1 Galeopterus variegatus | reverse complement strand
ACTTCATCCCTTGTACTGGGAACCCCAGGGCCATGGGGGATTTTAACAAAACATGACTGAAAGAGACACACTTGGTGTACATGGAGATTCCCCCTAAACTGACCTGAGTACATGAATAAAAACTACCAAAAGGTTTTAATAAACAGTTCCTCATGTGCCCAGAGCTAAGTCCTAAATCGTAAAGACCCAGGGCTGAATCAACATCTTTTCTGACTGCAAGTAAATTACTGGAAACAAGGGGCAAAAACTGGATTCATAGGCACATATATACACACATATATATATACACATATATACACACAGACACACACAGACATGCACGTGCACACAGTCACCCAACTCAGTATTAACTTCACCTAATGGAATATGGATAGGTTTTTCAACCCGTACTGATACAGAAAACAATTTTTACAAGCTTTATAACAATGAAAGCCAGTTTTGAACCATTCCAGCTCTTTCTTCCTCCTAAGTCTTTTCCATATTTTTACATTCTTAAACCATTTCAAATCTTACCAGTATTAAGGATGAAATTTTTTTTAATTGAGAGGGAAAAAATGAGGAAAGAGGAGATGTTTGTTTTGTTTTGGTTTTGACCATGGCAAAGGGAACAGAAACAGAGAAAGTAAATATGGAGACTTTGCTTTCATTTATCTATACAGTCAGTGCCTCCCGCCACCTGTGAGTTCCACATCTGTGGATTCAACCAACTGCGGATCAAAAATATTCAGAAAAAAAAAAGTACAGACTTTTTTGTCATTATTCCCCCCAAAATACAGCATACCAACTATTTACATAGCATTTATGTTGTATTAGGCATTATAAGCAATCTAGAGATGATTTAAGGTATAGGGGAGGATGTATGTAGGTTATATGCAAATACCACACCGTTTTATATCAGAGACTTGAGTATCTGGGGATTTTGCTATCTGCAGGAGGTATTAGAACCAATCCCCCTCAGATACTGAGAGGTGACTGTACTTATCACCATTTGGGGGTTAAGAGCTAGTTTTATTTTCTTTTTTTTTCTTTTTTTTTTTTTTTTTTGTCTTTTGTCTTTTTCCGTGTCCGGCAACGGAT
>NW_007805555.1:0-1077 GCF_000696425.1 Galeopterus variegatus | reverse complement strand
TTTTTTTTTTTTTCTCCTTGGTTGTCTGTGACTCCTCTCACCTCAGTTGGCAGACACACTGAGGAAGAATGATTGCCTGATTGCATGATCAGCTGACAGGAATGAAGTTGGCTTTGCCTGTGTTTAACTGGGGAAAGCATCTGACCTAGCCCCTAGAAAAGTCACTATAAGGGACCCCTCTCAAATCTGGTCTAGGAAGTGGCAGCCAACATACCATAGCTTCGTTTGGCCACATATGAAACCACTCCTCATGCCCCTGCTCAAGTATTTTCAGAGCTTCATGTCACTTATTATTGCAAGATTCCAATTTCGTAGCCTAACAGGCAAGACTCTGATCTGACACTTGTCTGTGTTCCCAACTTTACATCTTACCAGTTCCTTTGATTTGTCTGTATGACTGAACCGGAGTTTCTCCAACTGAGGTTCCACTGTATATTTTTCAGGGAGGAATTACAGGTATGCTGTAGACAAAAAAAGTACTATATTAGCAAATACATTTGTGAAACATTATACTACATACCATATTACTCCTTGGGGGAGTATATATGTATTGAAGGTTCTGAGAAGCTCTGAAGCTTAGACATTTATTTAATTTTGTTCATCCTAGTATTTACCAAACTCAGTTCAATGCAGAAAAACGCATTGCACACACTACCTAAATGTCCCTAGTCACAGTGATACACAGAACATCAGGTTGGGAGCTCCTGTGTGGCCCAATGTAATTGCCACTAGACACAAGGAACTATTGAGCACTTGCCTGGTGCCTCACATTATATTTCTGTTTAACAGCACTGCTATAGGATTCCTTGTTAGTCTTTCCCTGAATATTCTATGCAGAATAAATCATTCCTTTTAATATCCACTCACTTTGTGCCTTTTCTCAATGTATTATAAATATTTCTCCTTGATGATTGTTTTATTCATTCTGTGGATTCCAGTGTCTGACATACCTTATTGTCTTGGGCATCTGACAAGCCTCATTTCTTGTCATATGAAAGCTGTGCTTCTCAGTGGCCTGGGACCAACCATTGATGGTTCAGGTATCAGCACTTCCTCTAGTGTCCAGTTTTCAGTTTC
>NW_007805554.1:0-1077 GCF_000696425.1 Galeopterus variegatus | reverse complement strand
TGTTCATAATTAAAAATTAACTGCAAATGCACTTTAGTGGAGAACATTCTCCCTTTAATTATTAGAGCCGAAGACTCCCACCACTGCATCACCCCAAGACCTGCTAGTTCAATGCCCTCCATTTAAAGATAGTAGGTACTGTTATTCTACAGATGAGGAAACCAAGACCCAAAGAGGCTAAGAAACTTGCCCAAGTTCTGCATAAGTGGTAGAGCAGGGTTTGGGTCTGTGTTTGCATAACTACACACATCGCTTTCACTGAGAGAGACAGCCCAGCTTCCTACATCAGCGTCTCCATTACCTTAAAATCAGGACGTGAATCCTCTGTCCAACCTCACTGCTACTTTGCTTTGCCAGCAAAGGTTCTGTTTTGTTTGTTTTGTGTTTTTTAAACCACAACAAGAATGCCCTTGAGGTATTGCTTGTTTGTGTTTTTGTTCTGTATGAGTACTCATTCCATCCTTTATTAAAAACATGTCTTTAGAGGAATCGCTGTGTCTGTGGCGCTGAGTGAAATGTTGAGGTGACTTTTGTTTTGCTGATGGGTTTGAGGGGAGAGTGGCCATGCGCAAGTGACCCAGTGTGTGCTTTCCTTCTGTGGGTAACTTTGTCATCAGCATCGTGACATCATTGTGGCCTTCTCTCTTTCTCCATCTTCTCCAAGTACAAACACAGAGTAATTATCGAAAGGCCCTATTTTACGAAAATGGAAATCCTTCACCCCATTCCAGAACTGGCCATCTGTTTCTCTAACCCAATCAATGCATCAAGTGTCCATGCTCCAGAAGCTGCTCTGAAAGCTTATTGCTAAGAGTTTGGTATTTTATAAACTGTGAGTTGCCATTCAGATTGCCCACAGTATCAACCTAAGACTGGCTTCATGGTGACAAACTAAGATATTTAGTTCTATCTAGTTAGTCCAGATTGAGCTCCTTGCAAGGGCTCTTTGAATTCGAAAGTTTCCTGGTGTTGCAGAGGTCCAGGTTCATACTTGCTTGGACAAAGCTTTTTAGCTCACTTTGGCCAACCTGTTAATGATGAAACCACGTTCTGCTTATTTCCTGTTCTGTATGGTAG
>NW_007805553.1:0-1077 GCF_000696425.1 Galeopterus variegatus | reverse complement strand
CTTGGTAGCCCAGGGGACTTCCAGTCTTTCTAGGTGTTATAGGTGTTTTTTGGTGAAATGAAACCTTTACTACTTAATATCAAACTTTGTCTCTGGTTGTAGGTATTTTGTTTTTTCTTTTAGTTCTGTGTTAGATTATTTGCTGTCCCAACTACTCAAACTCTTGCTGGAACTAATTTGTTGTCCTTTGCTTATTTCTAAAATGGGGGAACTTCCTGTTGGGACCAGCACTTGAGCTCTGTGGTTGAGCTAAATTGCTGCTTTGCTGCTGATTCCCTGAGGAAGGCTTTTGTGCAGCTCAGGTTTTAATGGTTCACTTTATAGGTACTTCTGGGTCTATTGAGATCCAGTGCACCTGGGTTGTGTAGAAACTCCGGTCTGGGCCTGAGTCTTTTCATCAAACTGCACCCCTTGCAATTCTATATTCCTGACCAGTCTTCTCTGAGTGGTCCTGTGCTGATTGGGGGGCAGATCAGCTGTCCTTGCTGTGTCCCACTGTTTCCCCAGTAGGCCCATCTCCCCCACTGCCCATGCTGCAAACACCTCCCACGGGACAGGCCATGCTCCAGTCCCTGTGATGATTTACCAGCCTCTGAGTGGATCCTTTTTTCAGTTGTTGTGGCTCATTACTCCTATGTGGGTCCATGGGAACCCATTAGTGGTCTTACTGGCCTGAGAACCACCAAGACCCACTTCTCCCCTGCTGCCTCCAAGCAACTTCATCCAAAGGGCACAGCTGTGGTTTCTGCCAGTTCCTGCTCCAGGTGCTCAGCAGCTCCAGCCTGGAAGCAGCTGGGATTTGAATCAGTTGGAGTGGTTCTTTCTTTCTCTCATTGTGGCTTCTCCCACCTTCATGTACTTTGCAGGTCTCTCTTCCTCTTCGCCTGAGCTCTAGTGGCCCCAGCTTGGTTGTTGTTGCTTTTTTATAGCTGTAAATTGGTTGATTTGTGGGAGAAAATGACACTGGGGACTGTCTATTTCACCATCTTGACTAGAAGTCTATATTCTCAAAATTTAAAGGAAATTTAGGTTCAACTTAAATTGTTTACTTTTCTTGGATTCTTATGAGCACTTCTT
>NW_007805552.1:0-1077 GCF_000696425.1 Galeopterus variegatus | reverse complement strand
TACAAATATCTTTTTGAGACCCAGCTTATAATTATTCTGAGTATATACCCAGAAGTGGAATTGCTGGATCATATGCTAATTCTATTTTTAAGTTTTGGGTGAACTGCCGTACTGTTGGCTTAAACTTTGGGGCCTTTATTTTCCTCATCTGTAGAATAGGCTCAAGGTTGTTGAGAGTATTAAAGAAATCCTGTACTTAAAGCTCTTGGCTCAATGCCTAGTACATGCTAGAAATTTAAGAAATAATTGTCCCCTATGAACTCTTGAAGAGAGGGGCTATGTTTCATTTCTGTACCCCAAGCACTTAGCATGGTGCCAGACACATAGTAGGTGTTCAATATACGACTGTTAGTGAATGAGTGAATAATTAACAAATACAACCTTGTATGTCTGAAGTACCTAGAATAATTCCTGCACATCGTAGGTGCTCAATAAATGTTTGTTAAATGAATGCATGTAATATTTCCTATATAAGGCCTATTTCTTCTGCATCACACTTTATGAGAAAAGGAATTTGCTCTTGTCTCTAAATTTCCTGGAATGACAACTCAGAATCAGGTATTTGGTCCACTGCCACTCATGCCCATGCTGAGGAGAACTCCCACTTTCTAGCAACCCTCTTCTCCCTTCATCCATGGCAAATGAATTCCATTGCACAAGTGGTGGAAAGAAGGAAGATCTCCACGTGAAAGTAAGCAGAGCACTTCCAGGCTGCACTGGGCTTGCGAGGCTTTCTCTCTTTCTGCCATTTCACAGAACACTTAATATGAGCTCCAAGGTGTATCACAAAGCAGGGCTGTCCATGTCGAATCCTGCAACTCAGAGTCCATGCAACTCAGAGCATTTCAGTCATCTGGCCCAGGTGTGACAGCAGTTACCAGGTCTCACCTCCCAGCAACATCTTCATTCCGTGGCTGCCTTCTTGACCCCAGGAGGCTTACCTGCTCTTTCAATAAAACCCAAGTCTTTTTTTCTGCCCACAAGTTTGGCTTGTACTTTTCTAAGCACTGTCCATAACACACCAGTGTTGTAGCTACTCAGCCCTCTAGAACCTCTCGATAGTGCCTTTTCTTTTTC
>NW_007805551.1:0-1077 GCF_000696425.1 Galeopterus variegatus | reverse complement strand
TGCTAATCAAGCAGATACATTCATGAGCGGCATTTCCAATTTTATTCTATTACTTCACATTTTCCCTATTCTTTTATATATATGAAATCTAGAGAGTTTAAAGAAAGTGGATTTTTTTGTGTGTGTGTATTTTTAAATTTCTTTAGGACTAAACTATTCTCAGGGGAAAGAGAGAGAGGGAGGGCACTTTCTATGAAATATCAGCACCAATAAACGAGGTCAGTATGGGACCAAAATGTGAGTAGGTAATAAAGTAAATATTATGGTCTTCCTGCAAAATCATCTAACATCTACCTCACAACCAAAAATGGACAGCATTGTCATTAATAGAATGTCATGAAAAGCAGTGCATTTGAAATTGTCATCAGTGCAAAATGGCACATTGTGGGTATGGAAACAAGGACGTATAACAGCTGTGTATTCTTGTAATGTTACTTAGAATGATGTTTCCCAACTATCTGTAGACTTAAACAAAGATCTGTAATTGTGATACGGGAAGCATAAACAAGTGAATGACACACAACCAGAGCTCTGTAAAGAAATGCACTATGGTGTGTTCAGAAATGTTCTTCTCTTTGAAACATTCACCATGAGAAGTATGGGATTTTTATCCCTGCAAATACCTTCTATTTCCTCTCCCAATTCCCTCCTGTTGAAGAAAGCTTTCTTCCTTTTTTAAGGTAATTCATCCATCTGTGCCATTGCACCTCTTTTTAAAATTTGTTTTCCATATCTCTCAATCATCGAGGACATCCCACCCATCCGAACTCCTGCTCAAATCTCCTAAATTCCAAATGGCTGCTCTCACCCCTTCCTTTCCACAGTGCTTGTCTTACACTGTCCTTGTGCACATCGCAGCCAAACTTTGTGAAAGGGCACTCTCTACGTGAGCCCTCCATTTCCTCAACACATCATCTTTTTAGTCTAGATTCCATTTGCTTTTTGTACTGTAGTAGCACAACCCAGAGCATTTGTTTTTACATCCTTCCTCCTTCCCTCTTTCCCTTTCTTCCTTCCTTCCTTCCTTCCTGGGCCTCTCAAATAACATTTTCTCAGGGACATTTGTGTGCAGGAGTT
>NW_007805550.1:0-1077 GCF_000696425.1 Galeopterus variegatus | reverse complement strand
AGGCTCAAGATCTCCAAATCGTACTGCTGTGGGTTGCGGTTTGCCCCCTGCTCCATGCCCCCAAATTCATATGCTGGAGTCCTCACTTCCAGGACCTCAGAATGTGACTGTATTTGGAAATAAGGTCATTGCAGATGTAATTAGTTAAGGTCACAATGTCATAGGGTGGACCCTAACTCAATATAACTGGTATCCTTATAAAAGGGAGAAATTTGGACACAGACACACATGAGCGAGGACTGTGCAAGGACATAGGGAGAAGACGGCCATCTACAAGCCAAGGAGAGAGGCCTCAGGAGGAACCTGCCCTGCCACACCTTGATCTTGGACTTCCAGCCTCCAGAACTGTGAGACGATATGTTTCTGCTGTTTAAGCCACCCAGTCTGTTGGGCTGTGTTACAGCAGCTCTCGCTAACTTATACACCCTAAATCAGAGGACAGGCTCCAGGACGGAGGTGGAGTTGGGAGGGGGAGGCGAGGGGCACGCATGGACCTCATGCTTTGGGAATGAAGAGGTGGCTTGGGAAGGAGCAAAGGATTCCTAACAAAGGGGTGGGAGATCAAATTGAGAAGGAGTTACAGAGCGACATTTACCAAAGGTCTTCAGAAATTTCCAAATCCATGCCCTGAAGACTGGGCTTGCCCCCACACCTTAAGCTAGAGATGCACTTACTGCTCCACAGCAGCTCCTCAGAGCCAGGGTGGTTATTCGTTGCTTTGCATAGTGGGGGAAGGCGGGTGTGGAAAGGCTCTGTCCCTCTCCTCCTTCTCAACTCCCTCTCTCCTCTTCAAACCCTTGGGTGATTCTCACCCATCAACACTTAGGGAAGGCCTGCCATGTTCAGACCCTGTGCTGGCAGCTGGCCAGGGTGTCCTACCCTGATGTGACAAAGGACATCAGGATAACTTCCAAACCTCAGTGTGGTATCTATCTTTCTGGCTGGACCCTGAGGTTGGCCCAGAGCAGCAGTTCCTGGGAGGACACAGATCTTCCTGGATGCACAGTATTCTGTGAAAATACTCTAGTTCTATGCTGTTCTTCAAAGGAAAAGAGGAGACCCCTTCCCTCTGGAAAT
>NW_007805549.1:0-1077 GCF_000696425.1 Galeopterus variegatus | reverse complement strand
GCATGTGCTGTTTTCAGCACTTAGGTTCTGCGTAAGTGCATTTCGGACTTTTTCCCTTTGTACACTTCATGTTCTTTGTCAAGCCTATGTGCTCCCACATTTTAAATGATGTTATTTTCTCTCCTTTCTTAGCATATGTTAAATTTTTTTAGTGATTGCTCTAGAATTTGCAATATACATTTACAACTAATTCAAACCCACTTTCAAATAACGCTATACCACTTCACAGGTAGTGTGAATACTTTATAATAACTGAATATCCCTAATTCCTCCACCTAGTCCCTTGTATCATTGCTGTCATTCAATACATATATGTATACGTATATGTATATATTCATACATACATATATACATACATGTACATATACATACATATGCACACATGCACACATACAAGCATATATAATCAGGTACATTGTTGCTATTATTATTGTTAACAAATTGTTATCTGTCAGATCAATTAAGAATAAGAAAAATAAAAGTTTTTCTTTTACTTTCACTTACTGCTTCTCCAATGCTCCTCTTTAAGTAGATCTGAGTTTCTGACTGATACTATTTTACTTCTCTAAAGAACCTCTTTTAACATTTCCTGCAAGGCAGATCTACTGAAAATAAATTCCCTCAATTTTTGTTTGTCTGAGAAAGTCTTTGATTTCTCCTTCACTTTTGAAGTATAATTTCACAGGATTCAGAATTCTAAGTTGGTAATTTTTTTCTCTTAACACTTGAAATATATCACTCCACTGTCTTGTTGCTTGCATGGTTTCTGAGAAAAAGTTGGATGTAATTCTTATCTTTACTTCTCTATAGGTAAGATTTTTTTTCCCCCCTCTGGATTCTTTTGGAATTTAAAAAAATCTTTGATTTTCTGTTGTTTGAATATATAACATACTTATACAGATAGTTTTTTTTCTTTTTGCATTTATTTTGCTTGGTGTTCTCTGAGCTTCCTGATGTCTGACATTAATTTATGGAATGGAGTATATATCTTTGAGCTTTATTATTTAGATTCTACTGAGCAGAATTTAATCATTTTCATGGTGACTTAGGGTTGCCACAATGAATTTCATGTACTAT
>NW_007805548.1:0-1077 GCF_000696425.1 Galeopterus variegatus | reverse complement strand
AGGGGCAAAGAACTGCTGTAGTCACAGTTCTGTTAAAGTGGCTCTTGAAAGGTAGAGCTCACTGGCCTTAGGTCCTTAATTATCTTTGACCTATGCAAGTATTGCACAGGGTTGCAGTTCTGTAAACAAGGATTCACATCATGATTGCCACTGAATACCATGTTGACTATAACATGTGGTTTAATAGATCAGTGCCCTCAAGCCAGAATTCATGCTGTCAGCAAGAAACACACCATATGGAGTTTCAGTTGCTCAAACTATTACGTTATTGAGCTTAACTAGTTGTTATTGAACATAAAAAAGAAATGTCTTGAATCAATGGCAGGTAAAATTCTGAAAAAAAGCTTAGTTTACAGGCCTAGAAATATTTTAAGATTTTCTACTAGAAACAGTTGAAGAACAATCGTTTACTTTCTGTTATACACAGTATTTCAAATAGTGAAGGGACATTTCAGTTCTTTCAACAACCATAAAAGAGCCAGTGACAGATAAAAACCTAGACTGCAGTGACACTGATTTCTACTGTTTACAAAGTGCAGCTTAGATGACCAACAAGAATGATTCTTTTTATCTCCATGACACACATATTTACAACATTTTATGTTCAATTCCAGAAAATACGTATTCTTAAGCTACAAAACAGGTATACATTTATGTACATATATTTAATATACAATGCAGGATACCATATATAATACCATGTTTCAATATCCAATTCTTTTCTCCTTTTATATTGCTTACTATTTCTTTTATATTTGGGATCTATATTAAAGATTGAAGCAAACTTATTTATGAGAGCACATTTGAAATGGAGATCTAAAGATTGCATGAAATGGACATACATAAATTTGTCAGTCCCTATAAAATAACTACTTTAATCTGTAAAGTTTAGATATAGGAGGAAACATGGTGAAAGGAAAATGTCTTGGACTTTGAATTAGCCAAGCATGGGATCAAATACTTCCATTTGGAGTCTTTGTAACCTTCGGTGGGTTACTTAATCTGACTGTGTATCTCATCAGTCAGTCATTGTTACTTGGCTACTATATAGAAAGGGATATAACTTTGGGGAAAGCA
>NW_007805547.1:0-1077 GCF_000696425.1 Galeopterus variegatus | reverse complement strand
TCTCAAGTCGTGAGCTGCCTGAAGTTGGCAGTTGCCTGCCAGCCCATCACAGTTCTATCTCCATGAGTTATTAGCAAGGTTTACAAGGCCAGGATAAACAGCATGAATCAAGAGAGGGAGACAGGCCTCCGTCCTGTCTTACATTGCTGTCGCTCAGGGAGGATGCCAGAGGGCTTGGAGAGAGGGAAGGAAAGAGGAGAGAGAAGGGGAGGGAAACAGGAGGAACAAAAGAGGATTGGAGAAAGAGGGAGTGAAGAGAGGGAGGGAAAGATCTTCCCTTAGAAATGGAAGAACTGATAGCAGCTTATTTTCCATCACCATTTGGGCTGCCTCTGAGTGCAACCAGGAAATTCAGACAACATGTAGGACTTGTACCTTCTTTCTATTGATGACCTGCTACCATTGTGTGTGACCTTGGGTAAGTCATTCGCCTTTTTGGGCAGCCAGTTTTTTTCTTTTCCCATTGGCAGGGCGCCAACTGCCAGGGCTGGTAAGGGCATAGATGCACAGGCTGTTAAAATGCTATGAATCCTTTAGTGGAGGTCTTTTGAAAAGTAATAAGTTTGATGCCACTGTTCTTGTTTAAAAAGTGCATTGATGCTTTCCAATCACTAACTTGTTACCTTGTGTGTAGACAGGTTACCGTATTAGTGGGGCTAAGAATGTTTTGAATATGCTGAGATAAATAAATTACCATTGGCTTTTAAGGGAACCAGTATTAATCACAATTGAAGACTTTGGGGACAAATGCCATTCTTTCTTTAATTATCTGCTTTTGGACTCCAGCCAAAGCCCCTCTACTCTGAGTTAATAAATTCAGCTTTGAGGACCAAGCTCTGTCTTCTTACCATTAGAATCAAAGTTGCTTTTAGCACTCTAAATATTCATGACAACCATAGAAATTCTTGGGAATTTAAATAAGAAAGAAGTATTTCAATTATATAAAATGAGAAACTAAGAGGCCCAAGACTTGTATGGCATTTTTATTAAGCATTTATTTATTTATTTATTTTTTCCCTTTTTCTATGTCCGGCAACGGATCGCAACCCTCAGTGTCGCCCCCGTACCGGACCGGGA
>NW_007805546.1:0-1077 GCF_000696425.1 Galeopterus variegatus | reverse complement strand
ACAGAGGCCACAGGACAGGAGAGCCAGGAGAGAGCAGAAGCTGAAAGAGACACAGACCAGGACATGGGCCAGGAGGCTCTCTCCATCTCTCTGGAACAAGAGGAGCTGAGGCAGAGAGCAGCCAAGCCTGGGATCGGCACAGTCCCCGGGGAGCATCCAGGACAGCTCAGGAACGTGGCACATCTCAGCCTTGCCAGCTTGCAGCCGCAGCTACACTGTGACCTGCTCAGTGCTGACCGTCCCTGGCCTCCCGGAGCACCACTGTCTCACTCCCAGCCCTGGGACTTCTCCAAGCTGCAGTGTGACTGGCCTGAGGGTCCCCACTCCACATTCACATGAGCACCCCGAGAGACAGCGCGGGGACGGAGGCTTCACTGGGAAGCTGTCCACCGGTGCGGGAGTGCGCCTCCCCTCTGTCCCTTGGGAGCTAAAACATAGAAAGAGAGAGAGAAAGAAAGAAGGAAGGAGAGAGAGAGAGGAAGGAAAACAATCATAATAATATGTTGAAGTTCAGGACAGAACAGCACAGTGGTTACTAGAGGCGGGGAAGGAGGAGTGGAAGCGGGATACTGAGAAATGGGTTAAAGGACACAAAACAGCTAATTAGGAAAAATACAGTCTAGCCAGGCACCTACAATTAACATGAATTTGTTGCATGTTATCAAATGACTAGAAGAGAGGAGATCAGATGTCCTCAACACAAAGAAATGATTAGTTTTGTAGTGATGAATATGCTAATTACCCTGATTTGATCATCACACATTGCACACAGGTACTGAGATTCAACTCTGTACCTCACAGATATGTACAATCACTTACGTTTCAATAAATTTTTTTTTAAAAGTTCATGGAAAGATTCATATTACCTTAAGTTCTATTTTTCCACAAACTTTATGAAATACCCTCACGTCTGTGTTGGTCTACGTGATGTATGTTTGTGTGTGTATGTTGTGTGTGGTGTGTGTGTGTGTATGTTGTGTGTGGTGTGTATGTTTGTGTGGTGCATGTCTTGGTGCATGTGTGTTAGTGTGTGTGATGTGTGTTTTGTGTTTGCTTGTACGCTGTGTGTACTATATA
>NW_007805545.1:0-1077 GCF_000696425.1 Galeopterus variegatus | reverse complement strand
CTAGGAAAAGCTTGGCATGTTTGAGCCATGGAATGTACAGTGTAGCTGGACCTTATTGAACAAGATGGGGAGTCTTAGAAAATGTGGTCAGGAGGTGGGTAGGGTCTTGGCATAGCATATCTTTAAAATTTAACATTTCTCTTTTTCTCAGTTTAGTAAATACCTAGAATATCTGCCTCTTTTTCGGCAAATTTCAGGATAGAGGACTAACTGATGAGAATGTCATTATTTTGGCTATTTAAGAGTTAAAGTAACTTTCAATTTTCTGATATCTCCAGCCAGAAAGGGGCACTATAACAGGAAGCTTAACAACCAAGATCTTAGACATTCATAAGCCTTAAGTGGTTAACATGTTTTAGTGCAGCTCCTACATGTCATATTGGTCACAGACATTTTTTAAAGCTTGAAAAACTGGCAAGTTTCAAGGCTTAATTTCCTTAGTCTTGAGTCATTACTGCGCCCTCACTTTCTTTTTGTGGGGGAGGGGGTGGCTGTCTGGTTCGGGGATCTAAACCCATGAACTTGGTATTACAAGGCTGTGCTTTAACCAACTGAACTAATCAGCCGGCCCACCTGCCCTCACTTTTATGGCAAATGTGATCATTGGGATATGTTATACTGAAATACTTTCCTTCTGAACAAAAAGTTTCACAGCTTAATGTGGGTGAGCATTTTCATCATCTTTGATTTTCAAGCATGCTTGAATAGGTTTAAATGCTGGAAACTGGTTGAAAGTAACTGAACAGGAGGGACTGATTCTTGGAATCAGTTATGGTTAAAGATTAAAACAGACTCTGCTGCTGTCTGTCTTTTTCATGTAAACATAAAGTCCAAGGGCAATACATGATGATGTAGAAAAAATTAATTAGCTTCTGCAAAACATTTTTTCAATTCTTTCTTTAATTGGTTTCACGATCATTCATTGCTTGCAGAGTAATTGAAACAGTTGAACTTCCTGATGCTTGCTTTTAGCCGAAATATATCAGATAGACAACTGACTTGCAGGTGAATCACAACTTTGAACACCTGTAAGGAAGATACACTGCTTGGCCCCAAGTCAGTCCCAGACATTCAAGA
>NW_007805544.1:0-1077 GCF_000696425.1 Galeopterus variegatus | reverse complement strand
TGGGAACTAATAGAGTGAGAACTCACTCATTTATTCCCCCTCCCCCAGGAAGAGCATTAATACATTCATGAGGGATCCACCCCCATGATTCAATCAGTTTCCAACACTGCCATATTGGGGATCAAAATTCCACATGAGTTTTGGAAGGGACAACACATCCAACCTGCATCACATACCTACTCCATGGGGCTGTTATAAGGATTACATGGTTAAATAAATTAAATGGTTAGCAAAATAAATGTTAAATATTACTATTATTAGTTTGTTGTCAGCCTATTAGCAGCATATAGCTAAACATTGCTTTTGTTTTAAAATCTTGAATATCTAAATATAACTTATTAAATAAAATAAAAACTAAATTTTTATTTTGCTTAATTTCTAATGCAATGTTTTGCAGTTCTTACATTTAAAAAAATAAACCCCTAAGGCAAGAAATGTATATAAATTTTATTCTGTGTCAATGTTACACAATTGTAAATAAAGCAACATTTTTCCTCTGAAGAGAAGTAACATTTCCCCCGTGACAGAAAAGCCTTTCCCTTACCTGCCAAACACTACTTCTCTGCCCCCATTATTTCTCTAACTTCTGAGGATAAGTTTGGAGACTATGTGAGTTATGATGTGCTTCTATTCTCTGAGTTACAACATATGTTTGCCTGAGGAGGTTTGCAAACCTTGGTTAATATTAATGAAACGATTTGGGGCATAAGAAGCCCAGAGAACAAACCTTGTCTTCACAGGCTTTGCTGCATCTTCTCATTAAACATGGGGAAACTTCATCTCACATTCAATTACAGATGACTAAATAATATTTTTATTTCCCCTCTGGCAATCTAAATTTTTCAAGCATTAAAGAGAGAACATGCAATCATCTTTTCTTTCTAAATAGCATTCATTTCTCATGTTAAGGCACAAAATGCTGTCAACCAGCTGTAAGTGTGTAAGTGACTCACAGACCAGGGAGATGACACAATGCTCTTTTGAGAAATAATTAAGGATTTAAAACTCATGATCTGAAATAAAATTTGGATCCCTAAGGGTTATTGGAGGGTCTCTATGTAGCAGCTTACAGAAAAC
>NW_007805543.1:0-1077 GCF_000696425.1 Galeopterus variegatus | reverse complement strand
GAAAATGTCTAAAATAAGTGAAAAATCTAAAACGATTACAAAATTTAAGAATGAGTTATAACGAACTCTAAGAACATAACTTCCTTTTTCAGCTGGGTTGATTGTGGACAATAAAAACATACCATTAGTAGATATTTTCTTTCGACTTTTAGAGACTCCTAAAGCTGCATGTTATATTTCTAACAAAGAAATAAAATCATCCAGGGAAATTTAGAGGCCAAGAAGAGGTGGGGCTTTTTTTGCTTATTATCTTAGGAATGAAATAAAAATGTCGGGAGAGCGAGGGGCTTTGAATAGGATTTCCCCTCACAGACTCCAACAATTTGGGCCAAGATACGCATGTACTGTGTGATATTGAGTGGCGAATGAAATTTGACCATGGACACATTAGAAAAAAATTAAGAAAGACATATACGATTCCTGTGGTTTTTAAAAATCAAAAAAAGTAGATGATCTAGAAATTATACAGGGATAATGCTTGAACCAGGTTGAATCTCACCTGTACTCCAACTAGAGATACTAATCTATATTGTGGGTGAAGAGGCTTAAAAGTTCTATGCACAAAGCCTCAGTGGCCATGACTGGGTTGATAAACCCAAATGCTGAGCATGTGGGCATATTTTTTTAAATATTAGCTATGCCATCCTACAAGAGAAGGATAGGAATACATGGTCTTGACAATTTGTTGGAGAGAAGATACAGTCCTGGTTACTCAAAGTAATTTATATGGGCAGAAATTTGGATCCCTCTGTGAGCACGGACGGGTCTATAATACAAATGTAGATAGCTATAACTGGTGGGGGATTATCCAATGTAAGGGGAGTCCAGATGTACACATTCTGTGGATCTCTTTGTTTCTTCCTTTGTTCAGTGATCCACCTTCCCAGGACAGTACCAATGAACTGCTGTCTTGCTCATCATCCACTGGGATCAAAGGCTTATTTTGAGAGACAGTTTAGAAAATATCTGCTCATGATTCAGCATTTCATCATTTTTCTACTTGGTGTTATGATTTCTGTATAACTGAAGTCAATTTTAGTTCTTAGAAATCAACGGCTCATGGAAAAACATGTCCAC
>NW_007805542.1:0-1077 GCF_000696425.1 Galeopterus variegatus | reverse complement strand
TTTGCTGGTTTTTTCTTCTTCCTGCTTAAATCTACTCTTGAGACCTTTTAGTGAATTTTTTTATAATAGTTATTGAATTTTCATCTTCAGGATTTCTGTTAGTGTTTTATAAAAATAATTTCTACCTCAACTGATATTCTCATATTTAAAAATTTTTTTAAAAATTATTATAAGCATATTATTATTACAAATCATGATTTTTATTTATGCACTTTACCTAACCTATCCCTCCCCACCTCCACCACATCTCTAGTATCCTTAGGTTTGTTTTCCCCTTCTGAAAGTTGAATGTATTGTTTTGGTCTTTTCTTTCCTTCTTTCCTTCCTTTTTTCTTTCTTTCTCCTTCCCTCCTTCTTTCCTTCCTTCTTTTCTTTCTTTCTTTCTTTCTTTTTTCTTTTTTTCTTATTTGGCACCCAGTTATAAGTGAGAACATGTGGTATTTCTCTTTCCTAGTCTGGCTCATTTCACTTAACGTAATTTTCTCCAGACTCATCCATGTTGTTGCAAATGGCAGCATTTCATTCTTTTTTTTTATGGCTTAGTAGTATTCCATTGTGTGTATACATATCACATTTTCTTTATACAGTCATCTGTTGATGAACATTTAGGTTTGTTCAAAATTTTGGCTATTGTAAATAGAGCTGCAGTAAACATGGGTGTGCAGGTATCCCTTCAATGATGATTTCCATTCCTGTGGATATATGCCCAGTAGTGGGATTGCTGGATCATATAGTAGTTCTTTCTGTAGTTTTTGAGGAAACTCCATACTGTTTTCCATAATGGCTGTACTATTTTAAAGTCCCACCAGCTGTGTCAGAGAGTTCCCCTTTCCCTGTATCCTCATCAGCATTTGTTGTTTTTGGTCTTTTTAATAAAGGTCAGTCTAACTGAAGTGAGATGATATCTCAGTGTGGTTTTCATCCACATTTCTCTGATGACTAGTGATGTTGAGCATTTATTTATATACCAGTAGGCCATTTGTATGTCTTCCTTTGAAAAATGTCTATTTATCTCCTTTGACCATTTTTTAAAATTGGATTATTTGTATTTTTACTGCATAGGTGTTTGAGTTCTTT
>NW_007805541.1:0-1077 GCF_000696425.1 Galeopterus variegatus | reverse complement strand
AGTAGACTATTTCATTATTTGTTATATTTTTCTCTGTGTTTTGGACAGTTCATATGTCTATATCTATATCAATTCAATACTTGTCTATACATACACACACATATCATAAACACACACACACACACACACACACACACACACACACACACGTGCACTGGAGCCCTTGTAAATTGTCCTTCCTATAGCCAGTCATAGTCAGAAAGTTTGAAAGACACTGTACTAAGATGTATCTTTAAATTATAGGTAATTAATTGCTAGTTCATAGGATATGTATGTCTTCAACTTTACTACATAATAACTTATTTTCCAATTCTAGTTTTATTGATTTATTCTGAACCTAGAAGAGCAAAAGAGTGTTGGTTTCACAACACTTGATATCATCAGACTTAAAAACTTTTATCAATCTGGAAAGTAGAAATGATATCTCTTCATAGCTTTAATTTAGCTTTCTTTTTAATTTGATCATTAATAAGCTTGAGTACTTTTCCTGTGATTATCAGTCATTTGTCTTCTGTTTTTTTTTGTTTGTTTGTTTTTTCTGTGAAGGACCTGTTCTACTCTTTAGCCCAAATTTTTTTTTTTTTTAGTTTAAATGAATATGTGTGGGTCCATGTGTATTTTCTTTATTGATTTATGAGAGTTAAAATTTATATTCTTCTTTTAAAATTTAAAACCAAATATATTTTATTTAAAATCTCACACTATTAATTCTTTTATGCTACTTTACTTGTCTCATTAATTTTCACTCTCAGGAAAAAACTTCTCCAGTCACATGATTTGAGATATACATAGAAAAATTATATTCTGAATGCTAATCATTCATGAGTCATATACATGGGAGGTATTTTTCCTATTTTGTGGTTTGTCTTTTTACTTTATTGTGATTTGATGAGCAAAAGATCATGATTTTAATGTAGTCTAATTTTTCAATGTTTTCCTTTATATTTGTATATGAGAATTTTATAGTTTTATTTAATAAATGTTTATATCCTTAAATAATCTAACAATTATATGTCTTCTCAAGGTTTTACATTGATTTGGGGGTTAGGTGTGAGGAAAGGGTTCAATTTCACTTTT
>NW_007805540.1:0-1077 GCF_000696425.1 Galeopterus variegatus | reverse complement strand
TCTTAACAATTCCTCTTCATGTTACCTCAATTTATAACAAAAACGGAAGTTGTAATAAACTACATCTTCCTCAGAAATCTTTATTCCTTACCCTACATCTTAAATAGAACAGATTCTTCCAAATTGTCTCATTATCTTCAAATGCACAAAACAAATTCCAGTGCAAACATTACGTACCCAAAACATTTCAGATTATTGTGATTGAGTATCATTTATTTATTTAACAGATATTCATGGAGCATCTACTAAGTGTCAGGCACTGTTCTTCAGTGTCCAAAACAAAGACCCTTCCTTATAGGAACTTAAATTCCTCTGTTACCCACAACTGTGATGACTACAAAATAAGGTTCAGAGAAGTGGGTGACCCTCCCAAAGTTTGCAAATAAATAGCAAAACAAGTTTGGATACTGTAAAAGCGTTAATGTAATACCTTTAATAACAAACGTTAGGAGGAGGAGTTTATAAAATTAATGTGTTTTTTTTTTCTTCTGATTTCTTTTCTTCCATAAATCCTTTTTTTCAGAAAGAGTTGGTTAATACAATCATGCACTGCATAGTGATGTTCTGGTCAATGATGGACTGCATCAACAATGGTCCCATAGATTATAATGGAGTTAAAAAAAATCCTATTGCCTAGTGATATTGTAGCTGTCATTTCTTAGCACAATTACTTTTTAAAAAAATTAATTTAGGGCCGAGCCCATGGCGCACTCAGGAGAGTGCGGTGCTGGGAGCGCAGCAGCGCTCCCGCCGTGGGTTCAGATCCTATATAGGGATGACCACAGTGCTCACTGGCTGAGCGCGGTGTGGCTGGTCTCAAAAATAAAAACAAAAAAAAAATTAATTTAGTGTAGCCTAAGTGTGCAGCATTTATAAAATCTACAGTAAGGACCTAGGCCCTCACACTCACTCACAGACTCACCCAGAGCAACTTCTAGTCCTGTAAGCTCCATTCATGATAAATACCCTATACAGGTGTGTTTGTTTTTCTTTCTTTTTATCTTTTATACCTTACTACTACTGTACCTTGTCTATGTGTATATATGTTTGGATACACAAATACCATTGGGTTACAAT
>NW_007805539.1:0-1077 GCF_000696425.1 Galeopterus variegatus | reverse complement strand
ACAAAAGCTTGATTTTAGCAAACATTCTCTTCTTACAGCAATTTCCCAATATCTTTACATACCAATCAGTAACCTGTCTGTCTTTGAGTCCACAACCTTGCTGTGTTACAATTCTTTATCTTACAATGGAGACTATATAGCCTGGGGAAAATTTCCTGTCCTTTGCAAGGTCAATATTTGAAACTGCAAGGCTTTGGAAAACCAGGCCCTGTGAAGTACATTTGCTTTATGCATACTCTACATTTTTTAATTTTAGCCTATTTGGTGGTTTTGTAGTGGTATCTCATGGTGTTATTTTGTATTCTCATGATGACTTTTTGTATGTGTTTATTGGTTATTTGGAAACCCTCTTTTGCTGGATGGCTACTTAAGTCTTTGGCTAATTTTTCTACTGTGTTGTCTGTCTTTTCCTTATTGATTTGATGAGTTCTTTATTCTGGAAAGGAGTGCTTTGTCAGATAGGTTTGTAAATATTTTTTCTCATATTAGGTTTGCCTTTTCATTTGTATAATGAAGTCTTTTGATGTACAGATTTCCTAATTTTAATGTAAACCTCAAATTTATATTTAATGTAAATTTACATAAATGTAAATGTGATGTAAGTTGTAAAGTAACATGCAAACATGTATCCAATTGGTAAGTTATGGTTCATCTTTTTTGGGTCTTAAGAAATCTTGGCCTACCCCAAAGACATGAATATTTAAGGGTATGTCAAAAAGTTTGTGGAAAAATGGAATTGAAATATTAATCTTTCCATGAACTTTTTGAAGACCCCTCATATTCCCCTATGTTATCTTCTAGAAACATCATCATCTAACCTCCCACATTTAGATCTACCCTCTACCTAAAATTCTTTTTTGTTTAAGTGTGATGAAGGGGTAGAGATTCATGGTTTTCTGTTGAGATATTCAATTGACTGTTCAAATAACACTCTTTCCTCACTGCATTGCATGCCACCCTTGTCATAAATTAAGTAACTATATATCTGTGGCTCTGTTTCTAGACTCCATTCCACTGGTCATTTGTTTATCCTCAGGCCACGGCCATGTATTTCTTTGTAATAATTACAATAAAAAA
>NW_007805538.1:0-1077 GCF_000696425.1 Galeopterus variegatus | reverse complement strand
TCAATTCTGGCTCTTTTCAGCATTTTCGTGGTTATTCTTCCTTGTGTCTCTTAGCTAATTTTTATGATTTGTCATTCCAAACCTATATTCAATGACAGTGATGACAATGAAAATCCTTGGTCTATTTCTGTCTTTAATGAAAATATGATATCATTTCTCTATTAAGCAAGATGCTGGCTAATGGGCTTAATAGATCCATTTTATCATGTTAAAGAAGTGTCTATTCAGACCTATGTTATTAAGTGTTTTTATGAGAATAAATGTTGAATTTAACAAACGACTTTTTAGTATCTATAAAAAGAATCATGACTTTTTCTTCCTAAATCCTTTAATATGGTAAAACATATTAACAGCTTTTCTACTATTGAATCATCCTTGAATTTTTAGAATAAACACGTTTAATATTTTTAATGTGCCGTTGGATTCTTTATGATTTATGATTGCTTATATTTATTCACATTCATGGATTTGTGAGATAGCTTTGCTTTTTTATTTTTAATGAGTTCTTAGGATTTTGATATTAAGATTGTGCTTGCTTTTTAAAAATATTTTCATAGCATTCATTATTTTCTAATCCCTGAAACAATTTAAATGCTTTGGATAGATGATAGATTGACTAAATTTTCCTACATCTGTCAGCTATGCAGTTAAATGGTATATTCTAACATTGATTTCAATAGGGGCACCTTGCAGCGTCTAAGTTGAGGAAACCGCAGGGAAGTGAAGCGGCTTTAGTATTGAGCCCTGAAGGATCAACAGGATCTAGCAAGTAAAATGATGTGGCGATGCAGCAAAATTAAGATCGGCTGCTTTACCATCTTCACGTCATATTTTGTTCGATTAATATTTGTTGATTTAACATTTTTCCCACTTCAAAAAATATTAATGTGAAAACCTCCTGATTTTTGGATGTTAGTTGAAAACAAATTCAAAAGCAGTTTGAAACATCCTGCAGACCTACTTTTAACCTCTCCTCTTAGACATTCTGCAAGGGCGTATCATGTCCCCTCCTCTTCCCATAACTGTATTTTCAAATCTTCTCACTCGTTTGAGTTGCTATTTGCACACCCTCCCTAT
>NW_007805537.1:0-1077 GCF_000696425.1 Galeopterus variegatus | reverse complement strand
AAGTTCCTGGACATAGCCCCAATTCAGGTTTTTTCTCCATTTTTATTCTCCAGACAAGAAAGTTATGGAAAAGGAACATAGGTGGTAACAAAAAGAACAATGAGATAATTGTTGTACTTTCCCATCATAAGGTTTAGTTGCACCAAGAACATCTGCCCTAATAGCAAGCATTTTTGCTGTGTTACAATTCTTTAATCTACAACAGAGACTTTAGTCCTTGGAAAGTTTTCTGTCTTTCCCAAGCTTAACATTTCTATGTGTTAGGTCCTGTGAAATACATTTGCTTTATTAATGTTGGTAAGCTCCACAGGAACCAACCTGGCCAACACCTTGATCTTGGACTCCAACCCTCCAGAACTGTAAGACAATGCATTTCTGATGTTTAGGTCACCCAGTGTGTGGCACTTTGTTATGACAGCCCTAGCCAGTAATAAAGATGGGGTTCGGTCTCTGTAGCCAGGGAGGTCCACATTTGTGGCTGTTCTCCAGAAAGCCCCACCCCTTGCTGGGATGGTGTGAGGATTTGTTAGAAGGGCCTGTGTCACTGAGAGTGGGCTCTCCAGGCTGGGGGCCAGGCCATAGAAGTATCTGCAGGTGCACTGTAGGGCAGCCACCTGGTCACCCTCTGTCTCCCACTTAGCCCTCCCCTTGTGCATTTGCATAGGTGTTTTTGATTACATGTATGTATGAGCTCATGAATGTGGGCATGTGTGTGAGTGTATATATGTGTGTCCTGGAGTCTATGTGTGTATACATGTATGAGAGTGTGTGCACAGGTGGGCTTGAGTTTGTGCGTGGATGAGTGCACGTGTTTGCAGATGTATTTTGGAGCATGTACATGGGTGTGCACATGATTTTGTGTGTGTGTGCAGGTGTATGTGTACATACACAAGTGCATGCATGTGAGTGGGTGTCTGCATATGTATGGGCACGTGTGCTTGAAAATAGCAAACATCACCACCTCAGAGCCTTTGCTCTTGCTGTCCGCTCATCTGGAACACTGATTCTTGTCCTCTGTTGCTCTGATCTCAAATGTCACTTCCTTAGAGACACCTCCTTTTTTTTTTTTTTTTTTTT
>NW_007805536.1:0-1078 GCF_000696425.1 Galeopterus variegatus | reverse complement strand
TAGTTTGGTTATACAAACTGACTAGGTTCTATTAATATATCTTTAAAAGCCACAGAGAGGTCAAAGTAGGTAAAGGTCAACTACTTAGTACACCTTGTTACTAAGTTTATAATGATAGCAACATATATAGATATTTATTAGTAAGAATTTACAAAACAGTCATACAGTCAGTCCTACAAGTTCAATGCTCCTGTCTTCTCCGAAACTCTGAAAAGCCCTGAAAATAAGAAATTTACCTAAGGCAAATGCAATACTATTCCCATTGCAGAACGTAGCTAACCCTCTCTTAGAGTCAGATGACCAAGAGTCCTCTGACTCAGCAGCACACACGAAAGTTTAAAAAGCACTCTTCATTGCCATTCTTAAGGGCATAGGCACAGACAAGGATCCATAGATTTTTATTCTTTGCCCATGTAAGAATGGGGAAGTATCTACAGTATTCCAGTGAATGCATTTATATTCAATATGCTAATTTCACCAATGACATTTATAATATCTTTATTCTAATTAACAAGCCGCAAATGTCACCAGTGAAAGCCCATTTCTCCTTTAGACTCTTCAAAAATTAGCAAAGCCTCTGGTCTTGGTGAAAGATAAAGATAACTCAAATACCTTTACTAGTTACCTCTGGACCGTGGATTAAATGCTCAGTGACCACCAGTGGTATGAGCTTTTCTGCTTTCCCCTAGAGTATGGCTTAGACACTATTTTAGACTAATTATGCTGAATCATTTTAAAGCATATAACAGATAATATAATTATTTTATGAGGGAGATAAAATAATCCTTCTTTTCTTCATTATTCATCCTACTTCTAAGGAAATTTTAAATATTGTCAAATTCAGTAGTAATATATTTATCTTGAGAATCAATCATCACATTTTATAGTAATACTTTTTATCTTGAGAATAGAATGTACAAAGAACTTCAAAATTTACTTACCCAGGACTCTACTACAACTCTTTGTCCATTGTAATTCCCTCTTTCAATGAGTTTCTGGTTACTAACACACAGAAAATGCAATGTCTTCAAAACTACTTAAAAGAAGTAGTTTTCTAAGTACTTCTGTACTATTTTCT
>NW_007805535.1:0-1078 GCF_000696425.1 Galeopterus variegatus | reverse complement strand
TTGATAGTTGTCACCTCCTTCATGGGCAATGAAAATAAATCAGAGCAAGACCTGACATTTGCGCAAACTACCTTCCATTAACCTTTGATTACCTGTGATACACAGTATGGGACAAGATTTACATTGATTAATTAAATCCACAGATGACATAATTTTTTTTAACTCTTCTTTCTCCTTGTTACTGAACACCTACTATGGGCCAAGAACCATAGCTGGTGCTGGGGATACAAAAGTGAAATAGATTACATGTGACCTTTAAGATGCTCCTTTCATTACAATTCCAAGTAGTCCAGTCAAAAAGAAAAATATATAAAACAGAAAGAGTTAGCACATGAGCAGTAATTTATTCTCCGAGTGAAAGGGGGTGGTAGGAAAAGGATCCCACGAGAGATGGTCCCTGTGGGGTTCAAAGCCTCAGCTCTAGAGCTAGTCTGCCTGGGTTCATATCTCTTTTCTACTGCTTAGATCCTTATGAGCCTGTGAAGCTTACGTCCCTGTGCCTTACTTTCCTCATCTATAAAGAGTATAATGATGGCACTAATCTCATAGGGTTATTTTGAGGATTAATTTAGTTAGTACATATAAAACACTTAAAGCAGTGCCTGGCATGTAGTAAATAGTACAAATGACTATCACTATTACTTATTAGGCAAATCAAGTGGAGGGGGAAAGGCACTTCAAGCAAAGATAACAGAAGGACAGGCTCCAAGATTTTTGTCTGTTTTACATTATTAATTGCATGTTTAGTAGGTGATACACACTTAACATAAGTGTCACCGTAATCCTATGAGATAAATACACTTATTTCTGATGCAGAAATGAAGCAGAAAGTTTACAACATCCCCTCACAGTGTCAGCACTGGTCAGCGGACAGAGCCTGGATTCATGCCCAGACAGTCCAAGGCTAGAGCCTGAGTGCTGACCTTCCAAGAACACATGCCATTCTGGCAGAACCTACAAGTAGTTCACCATAACTGGAACACGTAATACTCTTCTTTCATTGCCAATTATAGTTAGTGGAGTGATCAATGTCCAGGAATGTGGACCCAACAGGAGAGGGACAAGAGAAGCCAAAGCA
>NW_007805534.1:0-1078 GCF_000696425.1 Galeopterus variegatus | reverse complement strand
TGGTGGGGTGTAAGCTGGCACTTGGAAAGTTGCTTGGCAGTTTCTCCTCCAGGGGAGCATGTAGCTCTCCTGGGACACCGCAGTCCCCTCTTAGAGAAAAGAGTGCTCGTGTCCTCCAAGAGACGTGTGCAAGAGCTCTCGCGGCTACCGAGAACTGGGAACACCCTACATTTCCTCCAAAACTGCTAAGCACACGGTGGTGTATTCATACAATAGAACCCTTCCCAGCAACACAAATTAAAGAAGCACGACATGGATGGATCTCACAGACATAATACTGGGCAAAAGGGCCAAACACAAAGAAGCACAAACTGTGAGATCCCACTTATGCTTGGACAAGAGTGGGCACAGCTGATGGGAGGTGACGATGCCAATCAGGGGCTACCTCCTGGAGCAGTGGTGACCGGAATCGGGCACAAGGGAACCTTCTGGTGTGGTGGAGACGCTCTATCCTGCTCAGGTGGTGGCTCTATACACATGTGTGTGTGTAAGAACTTATTAAGTTGTACACTTAAGACTGTGCACTTGGATGTATTTTGTACCTCAATAAAAACAAAAAAAAAATGAAGGATGCATTGAATCCCTACTACCTGACAAGCATTATTCTCAGCACAGCAACAAAACAAAACACAGTCCTTGCTCTTCCCTAGACCTTCAGTCTAGGGGAAAAAAGACATTTCATAAAGTAGTGAACAAAATGTGTGTGTTTGTAGAGGTGAAGACCGAGGGAGAGTGAGGGACAGCGGCATTGAGACAGACATTACATAAGATGAAGCAAGTTAGGGGAGCAGAAGTGACAGAGCCAGGTGGCCTCTGCACAGAGTGGCCCCCAGAGGCTTGCGGTGACGTGCCCCGCAGTGCAGCCGAGGCAGGAGGAAGCTGCGCCCAGCCCGCCACAGCCATCTGCACAGGGACATCCAGGCTGCGGGGAGGTGAGGGGAGCGGTGGGACCCAGGAATGTCGCAGGACGAGCCAGCAGGACTTGCTGGTGGATTTGATGTAGGATTTTCCAAAGAAAGCAGATTTAATTTTGGGTCTGATCATCTGATAGCCTAAAACTGTTCTTAACAGCTGTGAG
>NW_007805533.1:0-1078 GCF_000696425.1 Galeopterus variegatus | reverse complement strand
ACCAAGGCCATGGGTTTGGATCCCCATACTGGTCAGCTGCCAAAAAAACTAAAACAAAAAATATATAGGAAATGTAAAGTCTAATAATTATCCTCTCATATTAGCACTAATTAGCAAGGTGCTATTCCAGCAAAGAACAGACAAGGCCTGTCCTCAAACATTCTAATGAAACAGCATTTGTACTTTAACAGTTTTTCTTTCAAAGTGTTTCTTTATGCTATAACAGTGTCAAATTTTGCAAATTTAAGTATTTAATAAGAAGGACAAGAAAATAGGGAGCAAAATATCACCTTTAAAATAGGCTATAAATTCACAGTACTTATTTAAAAAGCCAGGCAAATGTATTTCTCTGTATACAACAAAGTAAATTTCCTGCATTTACAAGACACAGGTTTACTTTCATTCATATTAAATTTGTACTCAATAGGACTCTTAGAAGAGGCAAGACCTATATGCCAATTTAGAATTTAAAGCTGAAAATACTCCATATTTACTCTTAATAAATCCCTAAAATAACAATGTTAATTTCCCTACACTAAGTACAATGGTGTGCACACAACAGACACTCATAAGTGATTTTTGACTGATCCAACAAATACCTGTGACAAATATATATATATCCGAGGACAAATAAAAATCACTATTTTATTAAAGCTGATTGTTCAGGTATGTTAATAACTGCCACTCAAACAGCATATGAGAAAAAAAATGTTATTTATCAAGGAGAATTCCTAAACTCCAAAACTGGAATGTATACATTTAATTTAATGTAAAATTATCACATTTACATTTCAGAGTAACAAGTTAATTATCTATTTACTTCAAGATTCACGAGCACGTGTTTAAAAAATGACATCATATTTGCATATCAGAGAACCACGTCTAGCCAATACCACTGTACGGAAATACAGGCCAAGCTATTTTGTTTTCAGCATCAGAAGGTAAATAGAGGGCCGGCCCGGTGGCGCACTTGGTAGAGTGCGGCACTTGGGAGCGCGACGGCGCTCCCGCCGAGGATTCGGATCCCATATAGAGACCGGTCCGCTCACTGGTTGAGCACAGTGCGGGCGCAACACCG
>NW_007805532.1:0-1078 GCF_000696425.1 Galeopterus variegatus | reverse complement strand
CATACATGCATATTTGAATGGTGATGATATTTAAACATATATTTATGTCCTTTCTTTCCCCCTTCCCTGGAGCATGATTTCCCACTTACCTTCCCACAACCACCCCTTCCGCCGACCCCATTTCATATGTAATACTCAGTTACCTCTGGGAGGATCACAGTTATTCCAATGGGACTACAAAAGAAAGGCGGACACAACACTTAGCCTTTACCACCAGGTATAGGATTTTGTTGAGTTTGTAGCAATTTAACCTTATTGGGAAATAATTTTCTAAATTCCTTTCAATTCTGGTTAAGTCCTTAGGAGTCAGACCTGGAAGATGAGATCATCTGTATCTTGAAAGGAGAACCCTCGCTTCTGTCAAAACTGCTGAGCCATGAGACTTAGCGTTCCTCAAGAAAGGACGTCTCTACAAGGCAGGATGAAGGAGAGGAATTTCCCCTTTGACTCAGGTAGAGTGTAAGAGAAAGGAGGAAACAGAGGTGAGTGGCAGGATTAGGCTTGATGTTGAGTGATGAGAAATATAAGCAATGGAGGAAATAAAATAGAAACATGTTTCTCTCCCATGTGGTTGCCTGGAGAAGGGCAGTTCAAGGATGGGATGGGACTCCTCAGTATAAGGGACTCAAACTTCACCTGTCTTTTTGCTCTACCATGATCCCCATTCCGAGGCTGCCTCATGGTCCAAAATGGCTATTCTAGCTCTGTCCACCTCATCTGTATCCCGGCCAGTAAAGAAAAAAAGAGGTAAAGAAGGCCATGCTCCAAATTTGACTATGTATACCCCGTTGATGAGTCATTTGACCACCTAGATGTAAAACAAGGTGAAAAATGTAATTGTTATTCAGGGAAGCCATGTGGAGAACTAAAATTCTATCATTATGGCAAAAGGAAAAACAGGAGAATAAATAATGGGGGGAAGAGTAGGAGGAACAGATCTGGATTTGTGCTAGAAATGATCAGAAGTGTTGAGAGGAGTCAAGGGCAGGGGACCTTGCACACTCTCATACACAGTCCGGGAAACCACAATAAAAGGCCTGGTTCATGCTGGAGCCACATGGTGACATCTGGGCTTGAA
>NW_007805531.1:0-1078 GCF_000696425.1 Galeopterus variegatus | reverse complement strand
TCTTCCCCCCTCAGAGCTTTACCAAGTGAGCTTTCAATAAATGTTTATTTATTCATCAAATCAGTTCTCTTGTCAAGTAAATTCCTACAGTATTTATTTCTGACATATTCTTTTCTTACTGTTTTGATATTCTTAACCTGAACTCTGAAATTCACATGTTCTCAATGTTTTTGCAGCTTATACACTTCTAGAATTATTATTACTTAGTGCTTGCACTGGTGTTGGAAAGATGGATAATATAGGCCTAGGAGGGTTCTTGAATTATGTTTGACCTTTGAGCCTAATGTGTCCAAATGGAATTAGACCATTTTCTTATGAAAAAAAAGCATTGACATAGTTATACTTAACAATAGAAAGCCCTGAAATCTTTATTTGAAAAGACATTTATTCATATTAAGTATTCATTGTATCCCTCTAGCCAGTGTTTTAATCATTTGAGTTATCAATGTTTTCTTTCTTTTGGTGGCATAAGGGTGAGAATATGATCTCTGCCTTCTGTACGGCAGACTTGGTAATGAATAAGTGCAAATGACTTAATTTAGGCTTATATGGTATTGGACAGTACTTGCTCCATTAAATCAGTATAAAATGCATACCTTATTGGATTATTGAACTGCTCTGCACATAAGAGGGTACTTCAAAAAGTTCATGGAAAAATAAAATTAAAAGATAATATGTATCTTTCCATGAACTCTTTGAAGTATCTTTGTACTAACATAAAATCAAACAAGAACTGTTTTAAATAATGAGGCTTCTAAAGGTCTTGTTTTAGGTGGTATGTAGAGACATACAAAGGAGGCTTTTTGGGGGTTTTTTTGGTTATGGATATTCATGAGATACAAAGGTGATTGTCACCCCTTGTGCCCATGATGTGGGGGCCAGATTCATACTGGCTCTATACCTGTTACCACAAATTGCATTTGTACCCTGTGTCCCCCACCCAATTATCCCCAACCTCACTCCACCTCCCCCCTTCCCCCCACTCCACTTTGTAGCCCATAGATTGTTCTCTCCCTCTCAAGTCCAATGCACTACTGTGGTCTTTCTTTCCTTCCTTCTTTCTCTCTTAGCTCCCACA
>NW_007805530.1:0-1078 GCF_000696425.1 Galeopterus variegatus | reverse complement strand
AAATGACATACTAAAATATTTGTGGAAAAGCAAAGAAGATAGGAAAGGAGGAAGACAGTAATAAAAAAGGGTATGAAACAAATAGAAAAAAAAGCACAATAGCAGACTAAAATTCTGTTTTATAATAGTCATGTTAAATATAATTAGATTATATATTGTAGCTAAAAGGCAAATATTTTTGGATTGAATTAAAAAAACCAAGATCTGTCTATGAGTTGTACTTTAAGTACAGACACAAAAAAATGAATGTAGAAAGATGAAAAGTGATACATTATCAAATAATAAGCATAAGAGGAGGGACTGGAAGGAAGGATGTGGTAACAGAACAGGCTGAAGAGTGCAGGTTTCCCATCTGTGCTGTGTGAAAAGTGTCCTCTGCCCAAGAGGCAGGAAGCATACATTATACGAAGTTATACGAAGGCAGGGTCCAAAGGCAGAACTAACTGCTCCTGGCAGTCTTTGATCTCAGGATGCTGCTGGGGTGGGCCTGAATCCTCTTGACACTCTGTTTAAGCCTTGAGGGGCAAGAAAACTCTTACACCATCAACAGCACCTGCATGAAGATCCTGCTGAACTGGATGGTACAGAATGGGCAGAACCTGGCCCTGAAGAGCATCATGGATGTCAGCACAAGCTTGCATGTCAAACCTCAGCACCTGATGTTATTCTATAAAAACAATGTGCTGTTTTACTTCTCCATAGAGAACACAGAATTTTTTTTTCTATTCTGCAAGCTTGGGTTTATGATTCAGGGAAATATAAATGCACTGTGATTCGGAACAAGGAGAAAAACATTACAGAATATCATGTGCTGGTGAAAGGAGTGCCCAGTCCCCATGTGATGCTAGACAAGAAGGAGGTGATAGAAGTTAGGGTTATGACAGTCAATTGTTCTCACCCAGGAAAAGGTCCCAACACATTTACATAAGTGAAACCCTTGAACTAGAAATGAAATGTGTCAAGCAAAAAAAAGAGAGAGGACTTCTCTGAACCAGAATTTTGTGATGCTATAATTCTCCAATTGAGGAACAGGAGCATGTTTTAATATTCTAATGTCAAGCTGTGGTCATTTCTGTGA
>NW_007805529.1:0-1078 GCF_000696425.1 Galeopterus variegatus | reverse complement strand
TACTGTTTTCCGTTAGGATTTTTTGTATTTTTTTTTCTGAGATACTGTATACATTTTCACTTAATGTCTCTGTTTGTAGCATGGTGGCATTGCACTCAATTGTACCTGGCTTACACAGTGACTATTTTACTCCCTTGAGAGGATAAATGTCCTAGAATCTGCCATGGTTGGTATTTAACCTCTTATTTATTTATTTATTTTTTGGTGGCTGGCTGGTAAGGGGATCCTAACCCTTCACCTTGTTGTTACCATGTACCACACTCTAACCAAGCAAGCTAACTGGCCAGCCCTTAACCTCTTGTTTTTTGTTTTTTTTTTTAATTGGAAGATAATTGGTTACATATTGGTAAGGTACAGATGTGTTTATCAATACATGTGTACAAAATGTGATCAAATCAGGATAATTAGTATACTCCTGTTTACAAAACATAATCTTTTTGACCCTTAATTGATTTCTCATTAACCCACCTCCCCTTTTCACTTTCCCCTTTCCTACCTCCCACCTCTAATAACCACAGTTCTGTTCTCTTTTTTTAAAAAAGTTCACTGTATTATTGTGATTGATCCTTTCTTCCTTCCTTTCTTTCTTTCATCTCTTGTAAAATAATCTTTCACTCAGTCCTCCTGTGTTTAGCATTACCTTCTCCTCTGTTTTACACCTGTTTGGTGCTGCCAATTCCTGTGCTGTTTGGAAATTCTGCACTGTAAATCAAGTTGCTTTTAGATTTTCCCTACTGCCAACTAAGGAATTAGCAATTTATTTTTGTTAATTTTAACAGTTTAATAGTTTTTGTTTAGAAAGAAAAGGTGTTAAGAACTGATGAGTCTTTGCCTGTAATTCTTGATATTCGAGTATTTGTTATTGGAACAAGTAATGAAAAACGATCTTTCCTTAATTATTGAAGTTCCCATATGTGCTACTTAAACATATATTGTTTTACAGGCAAAGCTGAAGACTGTAAATGAAAACTGGAAAAATCTGTCTAGTTCTCAAAAGCAAGTAAGTATTACAGTTTTTAGTCTCAAGTGTCTAATTAGAGCATCTTTTTTTTTTTTTTTTTTTTTTTGGGGGTTTCCC
>NW_007805528.1:0-1078 GCF_000696425.1 Galeopterus variegatus | reverse complement strand
ACATACTCAGGAAAATTCCAGGAAGAGGTGACACAAAGATATAGAAGGAAAACAAGAACTGGGCTGCATCTTGGTTAAATAGATTTATCTTCGGATTAAAAATATGTTTGGACGTAGAAGAAAGAAAAGGGATGTATGAGAACAAGTAGAGGTCAATTGAGGCACGTATAAAATTACTCTTGTTTTAAATGTCTTTTTATTTTAATTTATTGATGTTAAATGTTGAGCAGTTAACATGTGAATTGATTTGAAAGTGATCCTGAGAGCTGTTTTCAGTCCTCCGGCGTGGTGAGGCTCTGTGGCAAATCCACTTGTGCCATCCAGTATCTCCCACTGAGATACTCCAGTATCTCCCACTGAGGTTCCACAGAAACACCCTCAATATCATGAAATTCTATTCCATGTTCAGCTACAGAGTAACAAGTCTATATGTTTAATGGTATTGCCTTCTCTGTCATTCATTTCCAAGTGTTCCTTAAATGTAATTAAACTTTTTGTTGTTTTGTCTATTTGTTTTTATTGGTTCTTTTTTTCTTTAAATTCCTATACAAGTTAACTTTTCTCATTTCTAAATGGTGTTTGAAATCTCCAACTAATTTCTTAGGAGGGGAAAACCCTTTTTTAATCTCCCCAATTTCATTTTCGGATGATGCTTCTAGTCATGACTGGATTACAAATTCATATAATAATGCATAATGAAAACATGTTAGTGACAATAACCAAGTGCCCATTTGAGAAGTAAGGCACATCCATTTAAAAACGAGTAAGGTGCTTAAACCCGGTGCTTGCTTTCCAAGTTATCCGCTGAACATTTCACAGGAAATGAAGATTGTAGATGCACTCTCTAAATTCCATTTATTAAAAATTAGTTTTAATTAGTCAAACATAAATAATTCTATTTAGCTTACTTTTAGTTTGGCTTTCTTTTAAAGGTAGTATTTTAGCTGCTGGTTTTTCCTAGGTCTACAAGGAACTCTCTGTTTATAAAATAACACTGAATAGATGGTTCCTAGTTATGTCGTCTGGTGATAAATTCATATTAACACAATGAAATATTCGGTTCAGTCAATTTTATCAA
>NW_007805527.1:0-1078 GCF_000696425.1 Galeopterus variegatus | reverse complement strand
TGTAAGCAATAAATTTCGTTTTCTTTACAAAGTAGCCAGTTCCATGTATTTTGTTATAAGCAACACAAACAGACTAATACAGAAAGTTGGCCTGCTTCCATCATGGAAGGGGCGGCATTTTGTCCTTACTGGAATAGACACTTACTCTGGATATGGATATGCCTTCCTTGCATGAAATGCTTTGGCTAAAACTACCATCTGTGGACTCACAGAATGCCTTATTCACTGTCATGGTATTCCACACAGCATTGCTTCTGACCAAGGATCTCACTTCATAGCTAAAAAGTGTGGCAGTGGGCTCATGCTCATGGAATTCACTGGTCTTACCATGTTGTCCATCGTCCTGAAGCAACTGGTTTGATAGAACAGTGGAATTGCCTTTTGAAGTCACAGTTACAGTGGCAGCTAGGTGACAATATCCTGCAGGGCTGGGGAAAAGTTCTCCAGAAGGCTGAATATGCTCTAAATAAGCATGCAATATATGGTACTGTTCCTCCCACAGCCAGGATGCATGGGTCCAGCAATCAAGAGGTGGGAATGGAAATGGCACCACTTACTATTACCTCTAGGGACCCACTAGCAAAATTTTTGCTTTCTGTCCCTGCAACTTTATGCTCTGCTGGTCTAGAAGTTTTGGTTCTAGAAGGAAGAATGCTTCCATCAAGAGACACAAAGATAATCCCATTGAACTGGAAGTTAAGGCTGCCACCTGGCTACTTTGGGGTTTCTCATGCCTCTGAGTCAACAGGCTGAAAGGAGTTATGGTGTTGGCTAGAGTGGCTGACCCAGTCTATCAAGGGGAAGTTGGACTACTACTTCACAATGGAGGTAAGGGAGTTTATATCCAGAATATAGGAGATCCCTTAGGGTGTCTCTTAGTACTACCATGTCCTGTGATTAAGGTGAATGGAAAATTACAACGACCAAATCCAGGCAAGACTACAAATGGCCCAGACTCTTCAGGGATGAAGGTTTGAGTCACTCTACTAGGTAAAGAACCATGATCAGCTGAGGCAAATCAGTGAGCTGAGGCTCACTGAAGGCAAAGGTAATACAAAATGGGTAGTAGAAGAAGGTG
>NW_007805526.1:0-1078 GCF_000696425.1 Galeopterus variegatus | reverse complement strand
AGGTACTAACCTGATATTCTGGTTTGAAAAAACCCTCTCGCACCCACCACGGGTACCAGGCAGCTTCAACATATCGGGGGCTGTATGCAGGAGGCAGGGGCCCAGAGACATCTGTGGAGATGGCAGAGAGCTCCACTAACTACCAAACTTTGTTCCCAGGCTGCATTTCACAAACCAAATGGGCAACAAAAACGTGACAGAAAAGGCCTTCAAGTTCTCTAGTTACCTTTCTTTTCACCAGGTTCTGTAGGGATTTCATACAATATTATCTCCTTAGGACTCCAGGCCTTACTAGATTCTGCAAGGGACTGCAAGGAGGGAGGAGGATGGGATGCAATTAATAGAATATCCCAGCCATCTGGATTCCAGCCCGAGTTTCCTCCAGCCCCCTCCCAAGCCTTAGCGACCCAAGGACAAGCTGTCCGGCTCCTAACCTTGCTCTTCCCGGCTATTCCAGCCTTCAGCGCCGCCTGCTTCTCTCGCAGGCGCTTCTGTTTGGCTTCTCGGTTCCTCCGGGAGATGGGAGATCCATAGGGCTCTGGCTGTGTAGAAAGGGGATGGGACCTGGGGAGGCTCCGTGAGGACCTCAGCCCCCAAAGTGGTGGTCGAAAAGAGGCCAGAGTCAAATGAGGCATCAGGAGTGTTTGGAAAGGGACCCAGATCTGTTCCGGACAGAGAGCACATTAGGAGGATATGGGGGTTGGGGAGAGTCACACCCCCTAAAATCACTCCCCTTATTCCTTATTCCCTGCCTCCTACTATCCTTGGTCTGTGTTAAGGGTCTATCCCTTCCCACACGACCCTTCCTCCTTGAGGACTGGAGTGCTTGATGTCAATGGGGAAGAAACCCTGGAGCCACAAAGACCAGGGCTCTTCTGGAGCAGCGTAGGAGTCGCTGACACTCAGCCTAGGCATCTACGACTCGGCTGTGACACACGGACGGGAGAGGCCTCGAGGACTGAGGACGATGCTGCGCACCCGCGCTCCTAAAAGCCAGCAAGCAGTTCCTCAGGGTCCCTGCGATCTCCGCCTGCCCACACGCCGCCCGCAGTGCCGCCAGCCCTGCGCGGCCCGACCT
>NW_007805525.1:0-1078 GCF_000696425.1 Galeopterus variegatus | reverse complement strand
AATGAGTATTTCCAGAAAGCTCTCAATTGTACCTTACTTTTATAAGAGCTGTTTGTATGATTATGAACCCTGAAATAGAGTATTTCCGGTCATTGTAGAAACTTGGGGAGCAAATACCAAATGTAAATGAAAATTTACATTTAATAACACCTTTATTGTTCACGGTTCTCTAAAAACAGCTGACATTAGTTAACAAATGAATGTATTCAGTTACTTTGTTGCCATTTGTGCCTTTCTTTATGAGCTGATTTTGGAAAGACTATGATAAATGGCTGTCTGTTTCTTTTCCTCATTAGGTTATCTCTGAATTCACTGTCTCCTGCTCTCAAGGATGATTGCAGAAATATGGCCATAAAATGGTGGTTTCTCATTACACCTGGAAGCAGTAGGAGTACAGTATTTATAATCTCATTATCTCAACGGATAGTTGTAGCTGTGCATATGCTCTCATTATCTCTACTGGGGATTGTAATGATATATATAGTCTCATTTTCTGTGCTGTGGAATAAGTTACATTTAAAATTGAGTGTTCTGCACTGCAAGTAGAATGAGGTGGGTGGATAACTGGTTGAATGTGTATGTCTAGCTTTATTTTTCTTATTAGAGTTTCCATTTGATATTTGCTCCCCCAAATTTCTACAATCAGATAATTCTGGTAATAGAACACAAATAAGAAAATGAAATGAATAAAAATACTGAAGAAAATATGTTAAGATATGAACCATCATTATCGTAGATCGCACCCTCTCCATGAACACCCCCCCACCCCACCTACCCCTCCAAATTGTCAGAGAGAGAGAGAGAGAGAGAGAGAAAGAAAACAACTTTGCATGACAAGGAAGTAATATTTTAGTTTTGAACTTCTCCTGTTCTCATTTCATTTCCCTAGCCATCAACTTTCTTACCTAAAGCATTGTAGAAAACGCCCCTTGCTTATAATAATTCAAAATGAAACAGTTTGGTTTTGAGCACTTTCATAAACATGACATTACACAATCTCTTAACAGTTTCAGGATGATAATCAAAGCTCAGAGAAAGGAACAAAGAAAAACCACAGTTCACAGGGCTTTTAAATTAT
>NW_007805524.1:0-1078 GCF_000696425.1 Galeopterus variegatus | reverse complement strand
GAGGAGCAGTCGTCGCTGCAGAGACCCCGCTATGGCTGTAAGTGTGGCGGGCGAGAGGGGCTTCCGCCGGCCTTGGGGAGCCCCCTCCCCTAGCACCGCGTTGGAGAAGCCGAGGGAGGCGAGTGCGCGCCGCGGAGGGAACGCAAGGGCAGCGGCTTGCGTGGCTGGCCAAGTTGGGAGCTGGAGTTGCAAAGGGCAGTGAACGGCGTCCTCCCGCTCTCATCTCCAAATTCCTAATCCCCAGGTGGCAGCCCCGACCCTCCACCCCGCAGGTCCCCACTGGGCGCGCCGGCAGCTCGGGGACAACGCTCTGGGATAGACCAGGTTGGGGCTTCAGGGGTATCAGGTGAGGAGTCCGGGGAGGCCCCGGCCGCTGCCGGCTGGGGCTAGGGGGTGGCGTAAGGGACCCGATTGTTCCAACCCAGAAAGGGAGGAAAGTTTGCTGTGGCTACAGGTGGGCACCGCGAGTAGTGTGCCAGTGCACTCTGCTAGGGGCAAGTCGGCTTCACTGGAGGGGCAGGCGTCTCCTCCCATCCCGCTCCCTCGGACTTCACCTGAGCCGCTAGAGCCAGTGTTGGCCCCACAGGTGGGAGTCCCTTCCTGCCCGCAGCCCCTCTCCGGCCCGCTCCCCTCGGACCCCGCACGCGCGGGAGGATTGCTGTGGGGCGAGGACTCGGGCCCTGGGTTCTGGGGATCTGCTTGGAGCCCTCGTGACTTGAACGAGATGGTGTCGATTACCCCGCCAGGCGCTGCCCTCGGAAAAAGGTTGCTTTGCCTAACGTGAGTGGGTGGAGCCAGATTAGCAAAACCACGTGGCGTCATGTGCATAGTTCAGAGTCCTAAACATTTGCCAGGAAGTATTTCCTTTAAAACAAAACAAACAGACAGTTGGCTCTCTCCGGGGTTGGCCCTGTCGGTGTACCCTGGCTGAAGACCACTGGTTAATATTTTGCCCAGGCTGGCCTTGGTGGGAAAGGTACCAGGTTTGGGTTAAGGTGGTGCTACCGGCCCCAGGGTTTTGTGGATGTGGGGCTCTGCATGGTTGGTAGGGCCACAGATTTGCTTATTAAAAATGGCG
>NW_007805523.1:0-1078 GCF_000696425.1 Galeopterus variegatus | reverse complement strand
GCATAACAAATTTTATTATACCATAGGTTTATGTCACAATAGGGGCTTCCTAATGAAGACCCAAACATATAGACAAAATTGTCCATATTTATGCTTAGGTTCTATGAAGCAGGTACAGCCATGTTGAAATTGATTGGACAAGAAAAGTATTATCTAATGTCGATAGACTGAGTGGGAAACCCCAGAAAGGCCTGTTTGTTCAGATTCTTCTTGGCCTGTCTGTGTAGCATTCATTTTTCTAGGCTATGGGGCAGGACCTTTTCTGGAATGGGAACCTTACAACCTACAATCAGACAAGGTAGGTAAGAGAATTTCTTTATGTCCAGCTCCAAGACAAAAAGACAGAGGGGGAGATTAGAGTATATCTATGACCTGCTTTGGGAAAGAGGGATTCTAGTTTCTAAGGCTTGCCTCAGGTGGGAATTAGGCTGAGAGACAGGAGAGCAGGAGAAGGTCCGAGGAAAACTTTGCTTTTGAAGTTGTTTCTGAGGCCTTCACTTTGTGGTATCAGTTTCTGGACCTCAACACAGCCATGCAGACACCTTGATTTCAGACTTCTGGCTGCCAGAATCGTGAGAGAATACGTTTCTTTTGTATTAAGTCACTCAGATTGTGGTAATCTCTGGTGACAGTCCTAGGAAACTGATACACATCTCTTTAAATCCTGCGTTCAAAAACCGCTCCTTTCTTCCTAAAATTATGGGCACCATTGAACTCAGCAAGCGGAAATATCATGATTCAATTTTGCCTACTAAGGACAGATTCTTCATCTGATTGTCATGAGCATTCTCAATAGATATAAACCTTCTCATATTCAACACAGAAGTTTCACTGTTCCTTGAAAATACCCTGTGGTTTCCTAATGATATGGTATTCTTTATATTCAATCTATTCTTTGTAATCTTGAGAGCCATTTTTTATGGGTCAAATCAGAAACAGACCCCAAAACAAGGATATATGTGTATGTAATTCATTAAGTGCTCCCAAGAGAAACCAGTAAAAAAAAATAAAAGAAGCCTATCAGGAAAGGAGAAGAAGCTTTGAGAGAGTGTGATTTTATTCCAGTCCTTCAGAGGAA
>NW_007805522.1:0-1078 GCF_000696425.1 Galeopterus variegatus | reverse complement strand
GCTTCTTATAAAGTTGAACATATATGACTCAACAATCCTACTCTTAGGTATTTTACCTCTCAAAATAAAAACTAATGATCACAGAAAAACTGAATGAATGTTTATAGTGGTTTTATTTGTAATCACAAAACTGAAAACAACTCACAATGTTCCTCAAGTGGGGAATGGACAAACAAACTGATACATCTATATAACACTTCTCACCAATAAATACAAAAGAACTACCAATATGTGTAGTAACCTGGATGAATCTCAAATGAATATGTGAAAGAAGCCAGATTTAAAATGCCTCATACTTATATGACATTTTCAAAATGGCAAAACAGTATGGATGTAAGGCAGATCAGTAGTTGTCAGGGGCTGGAGATGGAGAAGGAGTAGATTACGGAAGAGCATGGGGGAAATCGGAAGGTGACAGGCTGTCTCCTGATTTTTTGATTGTGATAGCAGTTTCATAACTCTTTTTGTCAGAATTCACAGAACTATACACTAAAATGGATGGATTTCACTACATGTAAATTACAGCCTAATTTTTTAAAGTAAAGGAAAAGTTATACATTTTTAACACACTTCAAGCTACCACATTTAAGAACAAACTAGGCTTCCTTAAAGTTTTTTTTATCTGATATACACTGGCAACCTTTCCTCCACACCAAAAATACATTGACACTGCTGCCAGTGAAAATAAAAATGACTACAATATATATAGTGTGGCAAGGTCCAAAATAAATCTTTATGGTCTGATTCTCTGTAAGCACTCTAAAGGTCTATATTCTACAGGATTGGGGTGAGGCTGTGTACCCTTCAAAGTTTCCACACTTTATTTAAACAATATAAAGTATGGTATGAATCAACTCTCCTACTGGGAAACTGGAATCACTTGTTGTAGAAGGGAAACTGTGACAAAATTGTTTAGATTTATATTCCATTTTAGGGCTTCATTCTACCCTACAATAAGACATACTTTCACACAAAAAGAGTGGAAGAGAAAAAGAGAGAGAAAGAAACAGAGAGATATGTTATTAGGAAAAGAAAGATAACTGATTCATGTATCAAAACCAAATCAGGCATTAAAAAA
>NW_007805521.1:0-1078 GCF_000696425.1 Galeopterus variegatus | reverse complement strand
TTTAACTTGGAGTTTACTGGAAAAAAACGCTCCATTTGCAATCTTGGATCTGCTTTCTTACGATGATCTCTTTCTCACTGGGAATAAAGCATTCTAGCTCCACTCATGGTAGCACCAGTGAAAGGCACCCGTACTCTCTTATAACATACAAACTTCCCATTGAAGGAGTTGCTTACAAGTAAGGTAAGGAATGGGTGTCACTAGCTACACTGATTCATGCTATAATCTGAAAACACTAATCTCCTAGACATCTTCATTTTCCTAGGTTTACTTGCCAAGCATCCAATTTAGAGAGAAAAATTGATTTTGTATATTTCTAAGTAGAAATTCTCAGCTGACTGTATATGAACCATGCACTGTAGCTGTCAGCAACATGTTATAAAACCCTACGAAATGCTCTTTATTTCACATGTCAGTTGGCTTTGCTTTGAATAGGCTGCAGTATAACAATAGGTAATTGTCTTTTTTTTCTCCTTGCTATATACAATTCTACTTATACAAGCCCAAGCACACACAAATATTTTTTTCTTCTGCAGAATAGAGAGAATGCAGCCCAGAGTACTATCTTTAGAAACCAAAGTAGTGAGGCAAAACTGGAGTGAGATAAAATACGTAAAGGATAAATTCAGAATAATCAAGATTTTTAAAAAATTGAGGGTTTGAGACTGAAGACACCATACTAAGTCAATTTTAGGATAAATCATGAGTCAGGTTATAAACTAGAGGTTGTTGTTTAGCACATGCTTTTAATCCCATACCTAAACAGTGGTTAGAGTTGGTTAGATGGACTGTTGCCTGCTAGCTGTGGGTTTTGCCCCCTGGCCAGGGACTTTTGTCCCATACATACATTACCTAAAAACCCTATACTAAAAATCAACTGAGCATCAACTTATACTTGATTAGAATTGATTAGATAGGCTTTTGCCAGCCAGCTGTGGACTTTTGTCCCATACATGCATTACCTAAAAACCTTATTCTAATAATCAAATGAGAAAAAAGATTTCTAAACCTCTTCAGATATATATATATATATGACCAACTTAAAAAACAATAATCTATTTCTGTAACTATTATAGCT
>NW_007805520.1:0-1078 GCF_000696425.1 Galeopterus variegatus | reverse complement strand
AAATCTGTAAAGTCACTCTCTCTAGGGCATGTGAGAAGTGTGCGAAGTGAAGACACAGAGAAGTGACCGTTCACTTAGCTGAGGTGCACTCTAACGGGTTGGCGGCTGCCTGAGGGGATGAGGCTATTATCATTGCCAAAGCTGCGCCCCTGACGTTGCCCACACCAGACTGTTACATCTGTGGGAGGACAGGGGGTCAACTGAGAAAAGAATATGCAGAGAGGAGCTTTCTGGCTTCCTAAATGGATGGGGTATAAATGGAACTTGTTCACTGAGTTTAATATTCTCAAACTGGGATGCCACATTGGCTTGTGCTGCTCAGACTGAATGTGCTGTGGTTGCTCTAATTGGTTGGATGAAAGACTCAAAATTCAAAATGGCAGCATGGTGTCAGATTTGCGAGTAATGTAAGTGCTGTTAAAAGTTTCACTGGAAAATGTCACTAATACATTAACGTTAGCGGAGGTACAAAGACATAGAAACATGTATTTGATATAAAATCAACACATATGAAATCAATCCAGTTATACAGTGCTCTGTGGCACAGATTGCCAGGGAGCCTATCATGTGAAAGGGGAGAAGAGCAAGGAGGAGAATGTGGAAATACACTCATATGCATGTGTCCATCTGTAGGACATCACCAGCAAAAAAGCATCGAAGCCAATAATGACTATGGATTCCCTAAAGCTAAATGCTAGAGCAGCCTAAAATATAATTTTCATTAAAAATAAATAGAATAGTTACTAGCAGTAATACAATTACATGAATTATCTGCTAATGTGTTGACTTTCATAAACAAATGCCTATGTAAGCAAGCCATCTAGGCTGTCAATATCCCACCGTTGAAGAGAACATGTAATGCTTTTGGATATTTGTGATTCTTGCAGAAGGAGTGGAAGGATCAGTTTTTCACCCAGCATGAATTTTTCCCCTATCTCATTCTCCCTTACTTGCGCGCGCACAGGCGCACGCACACACACACACACACAAACACACACACACACACACACACACACGCACACACAAATTCCTTTTATAACACTATTTCTCCCACAAGACTACCATTCCCATATCTCTC
>NW_007805519.1:0-1078 GCF_000696425.1 Galeopterus variegatus | reverse complement strand
GGGAACAGTGCTGTGGAACCCATGGACGCTGCATTTCTCTTGGGTGGTTGAAAGACACCCATCCCTGTAGTCAGTAACCCCCCTGGTCACTCCCATGACAGCTCCCAAGGATCTGTCAAAAACTAGACTCAGAGGAAGAGAAGTTAGGGCCAGCCCAGGATGGCATCTCTTCATTTCTGACATTTACATGGGAAACTCTGCACCCCAGGGTTCCTCAGCTGCAGAGAGGCCAGGCCATGGCTGATGTGGGTGGAGAAAGCCTCATCAGAATTCTCAGTCCTCGATGCTGTGTTTGGGAAATGCTCCAAGGAAACCAGTCCATTTGTCGTACATGGGTTGGTGGCCAAAGAGCCATTGCAGTGCCCTTGCCTCACCATATCACATCACCTCTGTCTGTGTCCCCAGCACCTGGCTTTGGGCATTCATTTGCTATTGCTAAATGAATGAAGGCATGGGGCAGGGCAAGTCAAAGTCACCCAGCTCCTGCAAACAACATGTACAGAGAGTTTACAAACAACGGGACGGTGGTGATTCTTAAGTGGGCTGGGGAAGAGAGGAAAGCGAGGGACGTGGCAAAGACTGCCACATGTGGGCCAAACTCCATTCTTCCCTTTCTCCTGGGCCCATGGGTGGAGGGCACTTCCCAGGTTCCCTTGTGATTAGGTGTGACTGAGTTCTCCCCAGTAGGGTGTGGGTGGAGGTGACCACGCTCCTCCCGGCCTGGCTTTCCACACTGGGCACACCTCCCTGACACTCTCTTGTGTCTTCTTGCCAGTCGGAACTCAGATGCGGTGAGGACCCAGCTTGCATCAGGTGGAAGATGATGCCAAAGCAATGACTTGGTGTGACCTTGGGTCCCATTGACCATAAGGCATGGCAGTGCCTGTGACCTGAGCCATTCCCACTGAGACTGTCATGTGGCGAGTAATACAGTTCCTCATCCTTACGTCACAGTCACATAGCACCTCAGCCTTAAGCTAGCTAATGCAAATGGAAAAAGAGAAGCAAAACCCTACCGGGGGATGTTATGGGCACAATTATACCTTCTTCCTCAGTTGAGTGTTGAAGCCCTAAGCCC
>NW_007805518.1:0-1078 GCF_000696425.1 Galeopterus variegatus | reverse complement strand
GGGGTGCTGCTATGTCATTGAAGTTCATCCACAGAGTCCTTTAGTCATACACACAGTGTGCTCCTGGGATTGGCCGCCTGTGAGAGGTGAAAACGTGTGTTCCTACACTGCCTTGCACTTTCTTATAGGTGTGCAAAGTCCTTCTTCTGTACTGCTGTGCAAAGTTCATCTGTTCTCCTCTCTGGGGCATCTTTGTAGTGTTTTTCATGAACTCTTATTCCAAAAAACCGCCCATGTCAGGAGAGTGCAAACCAGAAATGAGCTCTGATAAGTCAGTAGGATGTCCATGTTCTTTTATATTCCCAGCAGATGCTATCAACAGCTTGAAAAATCACCTGAATGTACCTTCTTGGGGTTGAAGATGAGAGGATAGCTGGGTTAGGGGTGGGGAATGGTGAGTGAGTTACCAGCGTAATGGCGGAGAACCTGACATCAATAAGATCAGTTCTGGCGGTGGGGCTGCCATTACTCAATAATATCTCAGCAAGTTTTTTGTCTCTATTATTGAAGCCATTTTTTCCATACACAGTGATGATTCTCTGGGCTCAGGGAGCTTGTCTTTCTGCAAATATAGGAGTAGCTTCTCAAATCTTGTGTGTGTTCATGCTTCATTGCTGGTGGATTTGGGTTTTTAAACAATGACTAGGAGAAAAGGTTTGGAACTCAGTTTTTGCAGTTTGATCTCTAAAGATAGGATATCTGTTGTCAATCTTGGCAATGGCTAAAGAATAAGGTCTTGATGCTTCCCATAGTTGTTTTAATTGAAGATTGAAATACAGAATTACTGTAAAATAAGGTGCACTGTCATTACTTGTCCCATTTTGTGGCATTCCTGGGAGCTAGGCTAATGAAAGTGGTTTTGAACAATAAAAGTCATTCTACAGAGCAGTAAATCAGGGCCCATATGGGATCGCATTCTAGTACTGACCGAGCAGTTAGATCCCAGTCAATTGAAGCTTAATTTTCATATAATTCTCATATTTGGTCACTAGGGGATGAAATCCTGGATGTAAATGGAATACCGATAAAGGGCTTGACATTTCAAGAAGCCATTCATACCTTTAAGGTAACAATACTC
>NW_007805517.1:0-1078 GCF_000696425.1 Galeopterus variegatus | reverse complement strand
TTTTTTTTTAAAGACACCAAAATAATTATGAGAACAACGAATAATTTGTATTGCAAAGCATGTAAAAGGTAACTTATATTGAAGTCAGAATCAGAGTACATGATGCCTATGCACTTAACCAGTGCAGAAATTCACTCTACCACCAACTGGACAAATATTCCTCCGATTTCCACTGGAAGTCTTCCAGGTGAAAAAAAGTTCCCTGTCTTCATAATATTTCAGATTCCTCTGTTGGAAGCTCTAATTGTAAGTTAAAGTTCAACTCTGATGTCTTCCATATACTGCTCTTAATTTGGCTGTCAGAGGTATAACAACCAAGTCAATTCTTTGTTTGTAGCCCTTCAATATTTGAAAATACTTATACTGTCTTCTCAGACTTTATAAGATAAATATCTTTAGTAGCCATGGTAGCTGTCTGCCCCATCATCCATCCTCGTCTTCCTCCTTCATGGCAGGACATCAATTATGTACTTTTCTTCTCATATGGCTCATGCATGTCAAGAAAAGTGGATACTACCCACAGGTCCCGAGTCTTGGAATGACTAAACTAATCATAAAATTCCTATTCCTGTGGCAATGATAGATTCAGAAACTTATGCTTAAGTCAATCAGCATCTGTCACTCACCTGGCCAAAGTTATTGATTCATAGATGGGCAACTGAAGTAAACCCAATCACAGGCAAGTGAATAAGGAAGTATCTTGTCTCACTTGCCAGTGCAGCCAGCCATGAGCAGGAGGGGAACCAAAGCCAAGACTGTGACATCATTGGACCACTGACTGATCCAAAGGTTGAAAACTGCTCTACCTCTGAATTTCAGGTTGGGTGAGCTTACTGATAAAGGAAGTTTGAGCTTTCTTTCCCTATTAGTTTTCTTTTATTTTTTTTTTATTATATATGTATGTGTGAGTGTGTGTGACAGAGTGCTTGTCTAAACACACGTACATATATTTCCACCTTCTTCTTGAGTACAGAGAATAATTGAACTGTTAACTTCTGTAAAAGAGATGAAGAAATACAACTTAATTTGGAAGAGATAATAAAGTAGTGATATTCATGTGCTCCAGGAAACAACACAC
>NW_007805516.1:0-1078 GCF_000696425.1 Galeopterus variegatus | reverse complement strand
CGGCCCTCTTCTGGGGGTGGGGTTGGGGTGGGGGGAGGCTGAAGACAACCGCAGGGTTTGGGGGAAGGACCTGCATACCAGAGTAGAGGTGGCACTGAGTTGGCAGGGACAAGGAGCAGAGATGGGAGGAAAGGGCAGAGAAAGTACCAGAAGCAAAGTTTGAATAACACAGAGTAGAATCTATCCTGTTTTCTTCTCTCTTTCATAAAAAACAGAAAAAACAAACAAAAATAACACGTGTTCACCTTGAAAATGTAAAGAAAGCGCAATGGATCATGTTTTCTTACTATCCAGACAGAATTGCTGTTAACTTTTTGGTTTTGACCCCAACTTTTAAAGACGTATATACATTCTAATAAAATTTGGATTGTAATTTGTTTTATTCTCCCACTTTATACTGTATTAGGAATATTTCCACACGACATTAAATATATTTCCAAAACAAGGTTTTTAATAGTTGCATAGTATCTTAACTTATGGATGTACCACGCATTTAGATTACTTATGATTTATTACCAGTATAAAAAAAAATGCTACCATAAACATTCTTGTACCTAAATATTTGAACATATCTCTGGTTATTTCTGCATGATAAATTCTGAGAAGTAGAATTACTAGATAGAAAGTTCAGAACATATTCCAAACTGCCTCCAGAAAGTTTGTTTCTATTTATATGGTAACTGAAAATATATGAATGAACCCATTTTCCCACAGTCTTGCCAACACGAGTACTGTCACTTTTTCCCTTTAATATGACAATTTAAAACATATCATCCCCACCCTGCTTTGCTCATGTCCCTTGAATCTTTGAAGATTTCATTGCTCCAATATCAAAAGAACGGGTAGTGGTCTTGCTCTCTCTCTAGCTCTTGACTAGCTGCTGGGGATTTGGTAAAGAAAAAGTGGAGAAACTACTGGATCTGTGCTACAGCTTCAAAAAGCAGCTGGCTATGTCAGTGGAATGCTGAGAGTTGTAAATTATTTTCTTAGATTATTTGCAAGGCTGAGCTAGCACACAAAACATCTGCTGCAAAAATTTCACTAGTTATTGATGCCAAGAACAGCACGTATTTTCAAA
>NW_007805515.1:0-1078 GCF_000696425.1 Galeopterus variegatus | reverse complement strand
TGTGTGTGTGTGTGTATATATATATGTATAATTTGTTGCTCATGGTGAACATTTTGACATCATTCTCCCCCACATAGAATGCTTCTTGACAAATACCCATTATTCACAACAGTACAGAATTGATACTGTCCACTTCCCCCTGTCCCAAGTCATATTACATACTCTAGTCATTGTACTCTAGGAATACATGCAGACAAATAAGAACTCACTGAGAGATAAAAAATTCTGGCTGTGCTAAGTCATAGTCAGCAAAAGTATTGAGCTGCATTAGAAGAAGGCAATTTTATAGTGAAGTGGCAAAATAATAAGATATTCTTTATACCTTCTTTATGGCTATTAATACTTCTTTTTTTCCCTCAGGGCAGAGAGTGTAAATGGGTTGCTCAGCCAATGCAAAGTCTGCCATTGGTAGTGCTTTTTCCTAAAATATACCACATTATCTTATCACTCATTATTATCTCATCACTTATTTTAATACTCATTTTTAAATTTTGTTTGACTTAATAGGTATTTAATTGGAAATTTGAGTGGTGTGCATTACTGTTGCAACTACAAACTAAGTGGTATCATTTAAATGCAGAGGAAGAAAAGTCAGCCAGAGACTTGGGAGGATAACAGTGTAGTGGCATTACAGAAGAAAGTGTGACAGATACTGTATATTGGCTCACTCAACATCAAATGGCTTTTTCCTCTTCCTCCAAAATACAGATGGGAAAATTTTAAAAAATCCTGTATGATTTTCAAAACATCTTTGAACTTTATAGTGATCATGTGACTCATTTCTAGCCCAAGAAATGAAAGTAGAGGTCAACTGGCACTATCTCCATGGCTTTTCCTTCTTCTTTCCAGGAATGATGGTGATAACTGACAGTGAAACAGTCATTGTTAAGGAAAATGCAGCAAATGTCCTTGATGTTATTATTGATGCAGAATTCTAGTCTTAGAATACCACCTGTAGACTTGTTTTTGCATGGGATAAATAAAGCAGTATTTGCTAAAGCTACTGTAATCAGATCTCTTATGAAACACAAACCCTACCTAATATACAGTAAAAAGAGAGCTTCAAGGACAGTATAAG
>NW_007805514.1:0-1078 GCF_000696425.1 Galeopterus variegatus | reverse complement strand
TTTGTAATAATGACTATGCTAATAATATTGATTTGATCAGTATATGTTGTACACAGGTGATGATAGTCAATGCTGTACCCCCAAAATATGTGTAATCAATTATGCCTCAATTAAAAACACTGTTTTACCTAATATAGATTACATGGCTTATTAAAATTCATATACGTAACATTAACAAATCAGCATCGGCTTAGGTAGGTATAAATAACTGATGTAAATAAGAAAATCACAATATACATAGAAAAATTAAAAAATAAAATTATGTTGTGAAAAATGTATGATCATATAGAGTTCATGAGAAAACATTAAAAGGAAAAACAATAAAATATATATTTCCATCCCAATAAATGTATTTTTATAGTTATTATAGTTATATTCTATATTTAACAACTTTTAATTTAAAAATTTTTGAATGATTATTTTTATTTCTAGGGTTTTTTTTTTTTTTGTAGTTTTGTGAATTTTGAGTAATACATTTGTTGTCTTTGTTAGGCAAGCAGTCTTTGCATTTTGTTAGATATTGCCCATTTCATCTAAATTGTAATTTTTTGGTATAAAATTTTTATAATACCCTCTTATTTTTTAACAAATGTTTAATTTTAGAACAGTTTGACATTTACAGAAAAACCGCAAAGACAGTACAGAGAATTCCAGTACTCTACACCCAGTGTCCCCTATTATAAAGATCTTAAATTAGTATGACATATTTGTCATGACTGATGAAGCAACATAGATGCTTTATTATTAACTAGGGTACACAAACCAGGGTCCACAATTCATTGAGATATTGTTAGTTTTTAACTGAATGGTCTTTTTCTGTTCCAGGATCCAAAATACTACAGTACATTTATTTATCACGTCTCAGATTCCTTGTGACTGTATCAGTTTCTCAGACTGGCCTTGTTTTTGCTGACTTTGACAGTTTTGAAAAGTAGTGGTCAGGTATTTTGTAGAATATCCCTCAATTTGGGTTTGTCTCATGTTTTTCTCATGATTAGACTTGGCTGTGGGCTTTTCGAAGGAAAACCACAGAGGTAAAGTGTGATTTTCATCACCTCATATCAGGAACACATGTTAT
>NW_007805513.1:0-1078 GCF_000696425.1 Galeopterus variegatus | reverse complement strand
TAACTTTTTTAAATTAATTTTTTAATTTTAATTTATCAATATACAATATTGTTGATTTTTGTGTCCCTTTTATCAATTCCTCATTTTCCTCCCTCCATCTTCCCCCTCCCCCCATCAACATCATATCTGTTCACATGTTCTCAAGTGAGAACATGTGGTATTTCTCTTTCTGTGCCTCCATTATTTCACTTAATATAATTTTCTCTAAGTCCATCCATTATTTTTTATAGCAGAGTAGTATTCTGTTGTGTAAATATACCACACTTTCCATATCCACTCATCTGATGATGGACACTTGGGCTGGTTCCAGCTCTTGGCTATTGTAAATAGTGCTGCAATAAACATATGAGTACAGGTAACCCTTTGACACAGTGATTTCCATTCCCAGGGAACATACCCAGCAGTGCAATAGTTGGGTCATATGATAGATCTATCCATAGTTGTTTGAGGAACCTCTATACTATTTTCCCAATGGCGGCACCATTTTACAGTCCCACCAACAGTGTAGGAGGGTTCCTTTTTCTCCACAACCTTTCCAGCATTTGTCATTCTCGGTCTTTTGGATATTAGCCGTACTAACTGGAGTGAAATGGTATCTCAAAGTGGTTTTGATTTGAATTTCCTGAATGATGAGTGATGTTGAGCATTTTTTCTTGTGTCTGTTGGCCATTCATATATCTTCCTTTAAGAAACGCCTTTTCAGCTCCTTTGCCCATTTTTAAATTGGGTTACTTGTTTTTTTATGGTTAAGTTGTTTGAGTTCCTTGTATATTCTGGATATTAATCCTTTGTCTGATGTATATTTTGCAAATATTTTCTCCCACTCTACTGGTTGTCTTTTTGCTCTATTGTCTCTTTTGCTGTATAGAAGCTTTTTAGTTTGATATAATCCCATTTGTTTATTTTTCCTTTGGTTGCCTGTGCTTTTGGGGTCATATTCATAAAGTCTGAAACCAATCCTACTTCCTGGAGTGTTTGCTCTATGTTTTCTTTAAGGATTTTTATTGTTTCAGGACATATATTTAATTCTTTAATCCATTTTAATTGATTTTGGTATATGAGGAGAGGTACAGATCTA
>NW_007805512.1:0-1078 GCF_000696425.1 Galeopterus variegatus | reverse complement strand
AAATGGAGACATTGCAACAAATAGCACCAAAATACAAAGGATCTTCAGAGATTATTATGAGCACCTATATTCCAATAAATATAAAAATGTAGAGGAAATGGATAAATTCCTGGACACATGTGACCTACTAAGACTGAACGAAGAAGAAAAAGAAAATCTAAATAGACAAATAACAAATAATGAGATTGAGTCACTAATAAAAATTCTCTCAACAAAGAATAGCCCAGGACCAGCGGTTTTACTGCTAAATTCTACCAAGCAGTTAAAGAAGAACTAGTACCAATCCTTATTAAATTATTTCAAAAATTGAAGTGGACAGAATTCCTCTGAATTCATGTAATGAAGCTGGAATTCCCCAAATAATACCAAAACAAGGAAAGGACACAATAAAAAAAAGAAGACTACAGGCCAGTATCCGTAATGAACACAGATGCAAAAATCCTCAATAAAAGACTAGCAATCCAAATCCAACACTACATTAAAAAGATTATACACAATGATCAAGTGGTATTTATCTCAGGGATGCAAGGATGGTTCAACATACACCAATCAGTAAATGTAATAAATCACATCAACAAAATGAAAGAAAAAAAATGTGATCATCTTCATAGATGTAAAAAAAGCATTTGATAAAATCCTCCATTCCTTCTTGATAAAGACTCTCAGCAAATTAGATATAGAAAGAACGTATCTCAGTACAGTAATGGCTATATGTGAAAAATCCACAGCTAACATCATTCTGAACAACGAAAATCTTAAAGCTTCTCCCCTAAGAACTGAAAAAAGACAAGAATGCCCATTCTCACCACTTCTATTCCACATAGTACTGGAAGTTCTATCCAGAGCCATGAGGCAAAAGAAGGAAATGAAGGGCATCCATACTGGAAAGGGGGAAGTCGATTTCTATCCTGTTTGCAGATGACATGATTTTATATAGAGAGAAACCTAAAAATGCTACCAAAATACTCCTAGACCTGATAAACAAACTCAGTAAATGTGCAGGATACAAAATTGACGTACAAAAATCAATAGTGTTTCTATACACCAACAATGAACTTGTAGAAAAAGAAATCAAGAA
>NW_007805511.1:0-1078 GCF_000696425.1 Galeopterus variegatus | reverse complement strand
GTCTTTCTGATGGCTATCATTTGATTTACAGACCCACTGAAAAAGGAAGTAATTTCAAACTATTATTTCACTAATAGCACTTTAACTGTGACAATTTTGCCCCCAGCCTAATGCCTTTCAGAATATGTGCTTTTTGAAACCACATCTATTGCAGATAGTGTTCTCTTCAGTTTGGTATCACAACTAAATCCTAGTTTATTTTAATGTCACTAGGAAATCCTGGTTAGTTTTTCACAGGGTGCACTGCACAGAAATGGGTTACCTCTTGGTAGCTACCGTTCATAGATTTCATCTCTCCATCTAAGCTATTAGAACGGATACAAACTTCAGGAATTGTTGAGTCCAGTTACCTCATTTCACAGATGAAGACATTGCAGCCCAGACAGGGGAGTGGTCTGAAGGGAAGTAGTGGCAGAGGTGAGAATCTAACTCAGGTAAACTGGTTCCCACTTACCCTTGTTACTTTAAGAGTGGCCAGCAGCAACAGAAAAACCTGGAAGTTGTTAGAAATTCAGAATCTGGGGCCCCACTCCAGATTTCCTAAATCAGAATCTGAATTGTAGCAAGATACCCAGGTGATTTGTATGCACATTAAGGATTTTTTAAAAATGTATTTATTAATATTATTATGATTTTACCTTCTAAGATGTTGAGGAGCAATTGAGGGGGAGGGGGATAGGGGGAAGGGGAGAGAAATAGGGTGGGAGGAGGAGGAAGGAGGGGGGTGTTTAAGGTTTAAGGAGTGCTGTTTTATGTTACATGCTGCGTAGGTATTTCCAGGTGAGCGTGCTCCACAGTGAGGATGGGAGGGGGATTAGCGATGGGGGAAGAGAGAGAGGGAAAGGAGGAGAGGAGAGGAAGGAACAAGAGGGGGAAGAAGAGAGAGAAAAAGAGAGAATGATTAGTTGATTCTGGGGAAATATGAACTGAAGGTAATGAAAAGCCCACGTGATGTCCTTTAAACACCTGATAAATGGGACTGGCATTCAGGAATGGGGTCTAGGGAGGGATACTAGTCGGCAGGGCTTCTCTAAATAGGCGGTAGATAAAGCATGGAGGGGACAAAATCATCCAGAGA
>NW_007805510.1:0-1078 GCF_000696425.1 Galeopterus variegatus | reverse complement strand
AGCACAAGTAAGTTTACCTCATGCTCAGGCTGTATGTCCTGTGTAGGTGGACAGGGGCACTTTAGTGTGACAAATTCCTGTATCACCACAGCCTTGGAAAGAGAATATGATATAAGGCACTAAGGTCCTTTAAGCTTCTGTATGCAAGGAGCACACTTTTGTTTACATTACATTGACCTAAGAAAATCCCATGGCCATCACTAAATCTGAAGAACATTGAGCAGTTCAATTTTTCTATTAGCTTGGAAAAACAGAGCTTTAAATATTTGGTAAATTGTATTAATGACTGCTGCACCATGTTTCGTCCCAAATGCATTCAGAAATTTTGTCATCTTGGTAGCATACATGATTCAATAGCTGTATATGGATATGGATATGGATATGTACATGGAAATGTACATGTATATATTAGTCCATTTTCTGTTGCTTATAATGGAATACCTGAAACTAGGTCATTTATAAGGAAACAAAATTTATTTCTTTCAGTTTTGGAGACTGGGAAGGACAAGGTCCAGGGAACACATCTGGCAAGGCCCTTCTTCTTGGTGGGGGCTCTTGGCAAAGTCCCAAGGGATGCAAAGTATTACATGGTGAAGGCTGAGATTGGTGGGGGCTCTTGGCAAAGTCCCAAGGGATGCAAAGTATTACATGGTGAAGGCTGAGAAGAGTGCTTTTTAATCTGTTCACTTGCTCTCCTTAGAGACCCACCAGCCCACACCCATGATAACCCATTACTCCATGAATGCATTAGTCCATTCATGAGAGAATAGTCCTTACGATCTAATCACCTCTTACAGGCCCCACCTTTCAACACTGCCACATTGTAAATCAAGGTCCCCTGTGAGCTTTGGAAGGGACAAGAATTCAGATTATGGCAATACACATACACATGCACATGTACACACACACACACACACACAAGGGTACTCCAAAAAGTTTATGGAGAAATTGATTTATGTGATAATATGAATCTTTCAGTGAACTTTTTGAAGTATTCTCGTGTGAGTTTATATGCACGTGTGTGTGTGTGTGTGTGTGTGTGTGTATAATCTTATAAACTTGACATAAGTAGAAATTC
>NW_007805509.1:0-1078 GCF_000696425.1 Galeopterus variegatus | reverse complement strand
TTTTTTTTTTTTTTTCATTTATGTAATGCCCTTGAGACTCAACTAAGTTAGTGTATGGATCAATTGTCTGTTTTTCTATATTACTGAGTAGTATTCCATGGTGTATATATAGCATGGTTTGTTAAATCATTCACCAATTGAAAGACAATTTGGTTGTGTCCAGATTTTGGCTATTACAAATAATGCTGGTATGAGCATTTATGTAGATTGTGTAGGTCCGTTTTTAATTCTCTGGGTTAAATATCCAGAACTACAATCATTAGGCTATATTGTGAGGATATGTTTAGTGTTTGTAGGAAAGTGTAAAATTTTTTTCCAGAGTGGCTGTACCATTTTGCATTCCCATGAAGAATGTTTTAGAGATTGAGTTTCTTTATGTCCTTGTCAGCATGTGGTATTGTCACAATATTTTACTTTAGTTATTAGAATAGGCATATAGCAATATCTCTCAAAATTTTAATTTGAATTTCACTAATGGCTACTGATGTTAAACATTTTCATGTGCCTATTTTATATATCCTCTTTGATAAAATGTCCCTTCATGACTCTAACTCATTTTAAAATTGGATTTTTTTACTCTTGAGATTTGAGAGTTCTTATATATTCTAGATATTAATACTTTGCCAGTGATATAGTTTACAAGTATTTTCTCCCAGTTTTCAGATTTTTTTTATTCCCATAACAGTATCTTTAAAAAATTTAATTTTGATGAAGTTTATCATATAGGTTTTTAAAAAATTATTATTGATTGTGATTTGGATGCCATGCTCCGTAATTCTTTACTAAGCTCCATATTCTGAAATTTTTCTCTTATATTTTCTGCTAAAAGTTTTATATTAAATGTTTGATTCACTGTGAGTTATTGTATAAGGTGTGAGGTTTAGAAAAAAGTTCATTTTTTTCCCCTACTGATATCCAATTACCTCAGTACCGTTTGTTGCTAAGACTGTCATTGCACCTATGACATGGTTTTGAACCTTCATCCAAAATCAATCGGCTATAATCACGTGTTCTATGTATGGGTGTGCTACATCGTTTCATTGTTTTGCATGTCTTTTCCTCCATGATTAGCAGATGA
>NW_007805508.1:0-1078 GCF_000696425.1 Galeopterus variegatus | reverse complement strand
AATATCATATAATGTTTGTTTTCCACAATGAATCTGGAGTATTGTGTTCAATATCCCCTTTGCACTTCAAGAGAGCCACTAACACAGTGATGTGTACGCAGGTGCATCTGGAAATCCCATCATATGAGGAAGGGATGAAGGAACTTGAGGTAGTTGTTTGGTAAAGGCCAAGAGGGAGCAGGATATTTGTTTTCTGCCAATACTGGCAGGAAGTTATGTGCTAAAGGATGGCTCATTCAGCAGATGTCTATTGAGCACCTACTATGTGCCAGGCTCTGTTCTAGGTGTCAGGGTACAGAAGGAAACAAAACAGAAAAAAACCCTGCCCTTGAGGAACTGGCATTCTGGAGGTGCAGTACAGGGACAGATGATAAAATAAATCAATCGAACAGAATGTTAGAAGGTGGGGGAAGGGTGGAGACCGTTGCAAGGAGTACAGGCTGCCATCTTAAATAAAAGTTTCAAGGAAGACCTTGATGGTGTGAGAGCGGGAGAGGCTTGTGTGAGATGAGTGAGGGTTCCCTGTGCATAAGTGCAGACAAGCTTCAGCAGAGGGACAGCTTAAGCGAGGGCCCTGGATGGGAGCACGCCTGGAGTGGCCAAGACAAACGGGGACAGAGCGAGTAACAGCAGATGTGAAGAGATGATGTCGAGGAAGGAATGGGCACGCAGGGCAAGGAGCGGTAAAATGTTAGCTTTCACCTTCTTGGAAGGCTTTGTTGGAACAGACTCCAAGGGGGCAGGGTGCAAACAGGAAGGCCAGTTAGGGGGTCACAGAGAGAGGGCTTGGAGCAGCAATGGACGTGCTGAGAGTGTCCAGTCCTGAGCACAGCTTGAAGGCAGAGGCACAGGATTTACTGATGTATTTTCACTTTGGGGGCTGAGCGTGGAAGGATGGGGCTGTATTTACTAAGACTGGAGCGGAGACAGAAGGTTAGTTGTCGGGGAGCCGAGGACTCCACTTTTAGGCATTTTAAGGTTAAAAAGCCTGTTAGACAATCAGTGAAGAGGAGGAAATTGGACTCTGAGTCTGAGGGTGGGTGGAAAGGGCTGGGCCAGAGACATATTTCTAGGACCA
>NW_007805507.1:0-1078 GCF_000696425.1 Galeopterus variegatus | reverse complement strand
AAAAAAAAAAAAAAAAAAAAAAAGCTGGGTGTTTTGCACATCTCCAGTTGAGTTTTGTGGATGCATGAGTTTATTCTAGATTTAGAAGCATTTTAGGATGGAAAGGGGACTTCCCATGTCCCCACATTCCAGCCAGCAATCTAAGCAATCGGATCTCAGGTGAGATGAAGCATGAGACAACTAGTCCAACGTCACTTGGCTGCGTTGTAACCGGATAAGAACCCAGACCTGGGACTCCTGTGAAGTGACTTTTCAGCCCTCAGCTTTTTAGTCTGCTCTACATGAGATTCCTTTACTCTTTCATCCACTTGATTCTCTTATCTAGAATTTATCTTCATTCTTTTCATTTTCATTGCATCATAATAACTGTGCAATTAACAGTTTATAGTTCTGAGAGATCTATAATTTTCTGGAAAATATATTAAACACAGATTTCTGGGTTCTACCCTGGAGTTTCTGATTCAGTAGGTCTGGGTTGGGGCCTGAGTATTCACATTTCTAACAAGTTCCCAGGTGATGGTTTTGTTGCTGGTCCTAGTACCACACTTATATAGAACCATTGTCCCAGATTATGTTTCTTGAAAGCTGGTTCCCTTCCCTGTACACCTTCATTGCCTCCGTAGTAACTTCCATTTAGAAAATATTGGACTTGTTAGGTTTTCCTCAGATGTTTTTCAATCCCTTTATGCCTTTTTAATTATGCAAGAAAATTTAGGTTCCTCCTAAATTCCATTCCAATTTTATTTGAAATTGCATTGAATGTATAGATTTCAGGGGAAACTGATGCCTTCTCGCTATTAAGACATGCTTCTCAATGTATTGACACCTCAGTCTAAGCTCCTCTGGAAACCTGGGTTTTCTTCTGTACTTTTATTTTGAAGCTTATTCTCAGGCAAGTTATATTTGTGACTGTTTTAGTGAATAAGATCTTTTCCCACCACATTTTCAAAAAGCTTCTTGTTGGTAAATGGGAAATCTGTTGCCTTTTGTTTCTATATTTATTTTATTTCTGTTTTGAAACTTAAGATTTTATTTTTGGCTTAATATATAATACTTTTTAAAAAGTCCTGAGTTCCCC
>NW_007805506.1:0-1078 GCF_000696425.1 Galeopterus variegatus | reverse complement strand
ATTCAAATTAAATAAAATTTAAAATGCTACATAAGCCATATTTCAAGGGCTGAATAGCCAGTTGTAGACGGTGCCTCTTATTTTGGATAGCACAGATTTGAATATTTCTATCATCTCAGATAATTCTACTTGACTGGGTTAATAGATATGAACTTAAAGAAAAAGTTGTAGGAAAAAAACAACCATTAATTCACATTGTTTGCTGTAGAGGGTTAAAAATCTTGATTCTCATTTGACTTTTAGACAGGGCTCTTTAACTAAAAAACTTATAGGACAAAAGCCCTCAGCTAGTGTATCAAAAAGCCTATTTAATCAATTCTAACCAAGTATATGTTAATTCTCAGTTAATTTTTAGATAGGGTTTTTAGGTAGTGCATGCACTTATGGGACAAAAGTCCTCAGTTAAGGGACAAAAGTACACAACCGGGGGCAAGGGCTCATCTAATCAGTTCTAATCACTGTTTAGGGATGGGATTATGTACTTTGATTATTTAACGTACTGATTATTGTTAAAAGATGTTGAAAGAATTGCTGCAGGAGAAAATGTAAAAAAATGTTTGCTAAGGGCAAACTGTTTGTTGGTGGAACCTTTAATCATAAAAATGCAACACTTTTTTGTTTGTTTGTTTTGTTTTTGACCACTAAGGAGATTGCAACCCTCCACACAGTGTGGTCTGCACCATGCTCAGCCAGTGACCACACCGGCCATCCCTATACAGGATCCAAACCCGCGGCCTTGGGGCTGGCCCAAAATGCAACTCTTAAATCATTTAAGGAGAGGTTATATTTTGGATTAGATAATGATCTCAGTTTGATCAACTTAGCTTTTCACAAATTGTACTGTTAATTTAAATGATGTTACTAGTTTCCATTGTTTAAACTATACTTAGCCATAGATAAATTTTGTCACATTGCCCATGTCTTTGTGTTCTTTTGAAATGATTGAATCAACTGATTTATCTTGTGAAACTTCCTTGTCTTTACAATGAAAAACAGAAGCTAACTTTGAATCAGGGTTGTACCCAGTCTTCTCCTTCTAACAGAGGAGTTGCTGAGGTGCAGTCCCTTCCGGCTTCTC
>NW_007805505.1:0-1078 GCF_000696425.1 Galeopterus variegatus | reverse complement strand
AATGAGTTAGCAGTCATTCTTCAGACTATCTGTAAAAAATCAAACCTACATTTTTAAAAAAACAGCTATTGCGCACTACTGAACTATAATATATATCATTACTGTTTCTATAGTATTTTTCTCTATATAAAATAACTATTGAGATTTTAAATAGTGATGTTATTACTAGCAGAGTCATTACATTGCACAGCTCCAGGGGGGCACCATTATCATTATAGTCGCTGTGAATGGCATTTTTTTTTTTTGGAGTTTTACAGTTGACACCTTGCAAGGCCTTTCACTTGGGTGGTGTAGTATCCATATGGTATCTATATGCTGGTTTTCATGTAGATTTAAATAGTCTGTGGGGTCCTTCTAGTTTTTTGGTTGCTTTGTAACTTTTTTTTTTTTTTTTTTAAAGATGACCAGTAAAGATATCTTAACCTTTGACTTGGTGTTGTCAGCACCACTCTCAGCCAGTGAGCGAACCGGCCATCCCTATATGGGATCCGAACCCGTGGCCTTGGTGTTATCAGCACCGCACTCTCTCAAGTGAGCCACAGGCCGGCCCCTGGTTGCTTTGTAACTTCTGAATATTGTTAATTCATTTGTTCCTCCTTTATGTGTTGTTGAATATTCCTAAGCACCCACAATAAGCTGAGATTGGGGTCCTGAGGGCTTGCCTGCTTCACTGCCTCCTGGCCCTTTCTCTGTTTGATTTACAAATGTCTTACAGTCATTATCAAACCTGGAAATATTTTGTTTAATGGTGTACTTTTAAACAGAGGGAGCTTATAAACACAGCGTAGCAATCATAGACTTGGGACTAGAATAGTAGAGCAGAGAGAAAGATCTTTCCTGGGCGAAAGATAGCAATTCAGTAGTCCCCTTGCATCACCTTTATCCATATGCACGGCCATACGTATTCTCACCATGTCTATCCATTTAATAACTCAATGCACGGTTATCCTACAGAGGACATTCATTCTAACTCTCAGAGAGACTATTGGACAGTATACCCTCATAGCACCTTGTGTATACCCTGCATGGTAATCATTTAGTCCTCTGTCTTCTTGTCTTGCTATTTCCAGTTATCAGC
>NW_007805504.1:0-1078 GCF_000696425.1 Galeopterus variegatus | reverse complement strand
CCACATCAATTATGTTTATACCACTAGATAGCACCTCTTCCTCAATAATAATAGTAATCTTATTAAATACAGAATGTGAGTAATTTTTTTACATATGTTCTTCAAATAATTGTCATTCTGACAGGTATTATTTAAACACAACATTATAAGCTAAATTTTCTAGTCTTCAAATATTATTAAACTGATTATTTCTATGTTTGGGAGAAGGTATATTTAAAGTACATAGTCAATTTAAAAATGGATTACATATCAAATACTACAGTTGAAATATGTTTAAAGGATATGTGTTGGGTAAATAAAAACAAAAAGCACAAAAAACAATGAATTAAAGCTACGATTGTACATTCATGCTGCAAGTTCTTGTATGAAAAGGGATGGGAATATTTAACACAGGGATTTATATTTATTTGTTTTATACCTTCAGCCAACAGAAGAATGTAAATAAAAACACTTTTTAAACCTCAAAGATACTTACTAACCCATGCATACATTAATCATTCATACCGCATGATTATTGTTCAGTATTTTCTGCAATAACAAATTGGAGGGTGTGGGGGTTATTGTGGGTTTCAGCAAACCACATTCTATTTAGGCAAAGCCAAGTATTAAAGAAAGGCCTAACTTGCCAAACCAAGATAAATACATGCCATTATTATGATTACATGAAAGCCACTGTTCCCAGCGTTACAATTTCTCTTATAATTGGCACTATTATAATTAAATGGATTCATATGTTTACAATTCTTTTTTGAATTGTAAAGTGATTTAGCAATGATAGTGTCTCTAATTTCTTTTAACTATACTGACAAACTTCACTTAATCAGTGGTCTAAATACCACATTGCCACAATAAATTAGGTAAATACCCAGTAAGGCCTGAATTGCCATTGAGTTTAAGTATGTTATAATAAGGTAGCAAGTAACTTCTCCAAAGCCTGCTGCTGGACTAGCCCACAAACCCACAAATTGGAGGGGATGGTGTAAAGTATGCCAATGGCATTTAAGATATTCTGTGACGGATAGGGAGCAACAAGGACAGGGAAAAACACACATATGCATGCATCACACCTCCCCCCACA
>NW_007805503.1:0-1078 GCF_000696425.1 Galeopterus variegatus | reverse complement strand
TTGTAAGAGGATTTAGTTTTCCTTAAACTGCAATATGAATTCTGAAATGAAAATCTAATCTCAAAATGAGTGCAGGGCAATTTGCAAAAACATCTTAAAACATGAGTGTTTGGAATCTTGAACTATTCAGAAGAATAATTTTCCTGGTGTCTGGAGAAAACACTGTAGGAAGAGCAGGGTCATTAGTAGCTGATTTGCTGAGCCAAATGCAGCCTTGTGACTTGTTTGAGCTGATCCAGAGAGTGATACTTGCTTAAGGGTGCAAATATCTATCTCTATATTGAACTCTGAAGGCACTGCTGGAATATAAAATAGCTATTTTTTCTTTAGTCCTGGAAGGAAAATTAGGTATTTTTTTAGGTATCATTGATTCTAGCCTCTATATGTTTATAAAGAAACCAAGGACTTGAGGGGCTCCTGTCTGTTGTCTCAAGGTGACTCAGGGCAGGTTGGTTCTTAAGATCCTTACAAATTAGTTATGTACATGCACACACACATGTGTACATGCACACACACACATATATACACACATGCCCATGTGTATATGTGTGTGCGCACACACACTTGTGTGAAGTGCTTTGATTGTAGTGGAAAGTTTTGGAGCCATGAATTCCAATGCAGTCTCATTGCTTTAGCCAACACACGATTTGAAATCTTGAGTAAGCTCTTTTGCTTTGGGTTATCATGGGGCCGTGAGGAACCTGCACTCAGTCTCTGATATTTCTAGGCTAACATTGTTTGAATGTATTGAGGAAGATGATTGATATTAAGTATGTTTTCTCTCTGTGTGCAGAATTTCAAACATATAATGAAAGTCTACCGTGTGCCAGGTACTCTCCTGGGTACTGGAAACCCCAGAGTGAAGAAAAGAGACAAAAGAAGGTGATGTTTGAGCAAAAATATGAAGGAGGTGAGGGAAAGAGGAAAGAAGGTTCCAGATAAAGAGAAAAGCAATTGCAAAAGTCCTAAGGTGGGAGCATACCTGGCATGTTTGGGGGAGATCACTCTGGCTGGAGTAGAGTAAGGGAAGGGGTGGGAAGTAAATGATGAAATTAGAGATTGAAAGGACATGAGGGAA
>NW_007805502.1:0-1078 GCF_000696425.1 Galeopterus variegatus | reverse complement strand
CTTTCAGTACTTTGAATATATCATCTCATTCTTTCCTGGGCTTTAGGGTTTCTGCTGGAAAGTCTGATGTTAGTCTAATGGGGTTTCCTTCATAAGTGACTTGACATTTTTCTCTTGCTGTCTTTAGAATTCTTTCTTTAACTTTAACATTGGATAATTTCACTATAATGTGTCTTGAACATTACCTATTTGGATTGAATCTATCTTGAAACTTTGAGCATCCTGAATTTGGATGTTCACATCTTTCCCATGTCTATGGAAATTTTCAGCTATTATTTGTTTAAATAGATTTTCAATATCTTTTTTGTTTTCTTCTCCTCCTGGAGTGCCCATAATTCAAATATTTGTCCACTTAATAGTATTCCATAGATCTTGTAAGCTTTGTTTCTTCTTTTTATTCTTTATTGTTTTTTTGTCTTCCTGTGTTATTTCAAAACTATCTTCAAGATCAGAAATTCTTTCTTCTAATTCATCTAGTCTATTGTTTAGACTCTCAGATATATTTTTCATTTCATTCAATGAATTCTTCAATTCCAGGATTTCTGATTGATGTTTTTTAATGCTATCTATCACTTCACTGAATTTCTCATTCATATCATGAATTGTTTTTCTGATTTTGATGAATTGTTTTTCTGTATTTTCTTGTACCTCAGTGAGTTTCCTTAAGATCATTAATTTGATTGTTAAGATGACTGTTTAAATTTGGGCAAATTCCTTCATTTCTCAGGGCCTGTGTTTCCTCCCTGAAAAATAGGTACAACACTGACCACATGGCTTGTTGTGAAAAAGAATAAGATGATATTTGGAAAGGATCTAGGACAGTGTCTGGCATGTAATAAACAAGTAATTTGTGGTACTTATTATATAAATATTAACAAAAGTGATGGGAAGACACTGTTCCAAAATATTAAAAGCTCTGTTTATGCAATAAGAGTATAAATAATTTTAATTTTCTCCATTCTTTTATGTTTTCTTTCCTTCCTTTTTATAACATGGTAGATTATTTATACAGAGGGGGCGGGAGGAAATCACTAATTTGAATTCCTTTTCCGGCAAATTGGCAATTTCCAATTCTTTG
>NW_007805501.1:0-1078 GCF_000696425.1 Galeopterus variegatus | reverse complement strand
CAGGGGTCTCTATGAGGACATGACATTTAAAGTAGACATGGAGAAAGAGAAAGAACCAACCATACAAGAATGGGGCTGATATCCCAGAGGCAGAGAGAGTCCTGCCATGTTTAAGAAACCAGTGGTCCATGAGGGTTGGCCAGAGTGTCTTGGGGCGAGGGAGCAGATGCAGGATAGGTGGGCGGGGGCCAGATGGATGGCAGGAGGCCATGAGGATGGTGAGAAGTTCGCTGCATTGGCACTGGATAGAGAAGTGGTAGTAGCCATTTCTACCTTGAGGATGGAAACAATTCCAAGATGATGGGCAAAATCCAGTGAACTTTGAGGTGAATTGAGAGCATATCAGTTCAATGAATTCCATAGTGCCTTGCACATGGCAGACATTGCTTTCCTAATTTTTTAGCGAATGGATAAATCTTAAACATGTGTTTTAAAGATTTCATATGAAGTACCAGAATGTTCTAAAATTGAAAAAAAAAATAATAAAGCATGCTTCTCAGATGTGCTTATTTATTCCTTGGTAATTTTCAAGCCAGTTTCTGGTTTCCTGGTGGGAAGGTTTTACCCTTACCTTTGATTCATGTCTGTCACAGCTGGTGTCCCTGGGTGTGTGTCTGGCTCCTCCCCTGGAACTCCATTAGCCCGGCAGGTGTTTTGGTTTAGCCTTGGCTTCAGACTCAGCCCCACTCATTCAGACGTGGCCCCAGCCAGGTGTTCAGGAGCAGCCTTTCTTGAGACACTGTCTGACTCAGTGTAAAGTCCCTTCTGCTCACTGACTAATCGCTTGTCAGGACCCAACCCTGTGGAACTGTGAACTCTTCACCTTGCAGAGGTCTTCATTCTCCAGCGTCTGCAGCGTTCATTAACACCTTCTTTATCACACTCTCCAGCATCTTTCTCGTATTCAAACTCTTCGACATGTTTTTTGATGGTGGACGTCTCTGATAGATATCTTGCATACCCCATAACAAACGGTGCACATTGCATGGAGTGGACATTTAATTCCTATATGTGGAATGACAGTGTGTTTCACCAGCTCCTTTGGACTCCATGGCATCACGCTGTCTTTTGGTCATGG
>NW_007805500.1:0-1078 GCF_000696425.1 Galeopterus variegatus | reverse complement strand
GTCTCCCCTTCTCTAATCTGTTCTCCCCACTGCCATTTCTAGAAATCACCTTTCACCACATTGCTTTCTTGCTTAAAATCCTTTGCAGAAGTTACCCCATCCTTTACAGGACAAACTCTAACCCCCTTCTCTTTACTTACAAGGCCCCTTGTAAACTCTCCACCTACAAGGCCCCTTGCAAACTGAGAGCCTCACTTTTGCCTTTTACTACAGTTCTGGCTTTTCCTCTGGCTGTGTGTTTGCACATATGGTTCTCTCTATCTGGAACTGGACTATCCTTTCCCATTCTCTTGACCTGGCTAACTTTAGTTCATCTGCCAAGACTCAGCACAGATATTACTTCTGCTGTGGATCCTGCCCCAGCTTTTGTCTACCCCAGCCACCCCCCATTTATAGGTTTCCATTAGCTCCCTTGTGCACATCTCTGTGACCATACTGAAGTTGCTCTGTGAGGATTAGTCTGCCCAATTAGGTGGGGAACTGTTTGATCTTTATGTCATCATATCTGAAAATTTGGGGTCCATTGACCTCTTTAAGAATAATTTTCTCTCCAGCACACTTTGGCTAGATGCCACCTGCTCAAATTTTCTTTGTGATTCTTTTTTTTTTTTTTTTTTAAAGATGACCGGTAAGGGGATCTTAACCCTTGACTTGGTGTTGTCAGCACCACGCTCAGCCAGTGAGCGAACCGGCCATCCCTATATGGGATCCGAACCCGGGGCCTTGGTGTTATCAACACCACACTCTCCCGAGTGAGCCACGGGCCGGCCCTTCTTTGTGATTCTTAATTTAAATGTAAGGCTCAAAATAGTTTTAACATTTTGAAAATGATACTGTAAAACTCAGGTACTGTAAAACTCTTATGTGACAACTATTTTTAATGCTTTATATAATACAGACTTTTTTTTGTCTATTCATGAACTCTTTAAAAAATTTTTAAAGAGATTTAACTTGTTCTATTGACTGTAATTTTGTTTTTTGGTTTTTTGGAAGATAGTTTTTTTATTTTTTTTTATGTTTATTTTTTTTTTAAAGATGACCGGTAAGGGGATCTTAACCCTTGACTTGGTGTTGTCAG
>NW_007805499.1:0-1078 GCF_000696425.1 Galeopterus variegatus | reverse complement strand
CTGCACATGAGTGAAGTAATACGGCAAATGTTGATTTAGTTTGCTTTGCCTTAACTAGGAAAAATAACAAAGACTTTACTTCTAACCTCATTGGAATAGCAGTTATCATCAAAAAATACTAAGTGGTATGATATCATTCCTCTTATTCCTATCAATATACTCTAGAACCTATATGCCATGATAATGAAGGCAAATTACTGTGTAGGATGTATTAGGTGTCCATCTGTGGAATCCTTTTTTTCCTGGCAGATTGTGACAGTCCCAAACTGTTACTTTATATGGTTGGAACATCTGGTTACAATTTTTTGTGCTACCTGATCCATTCATTTACTTCATGGTTAACTAACTTAAAGTAACTGAAATTGAAAAAAATCAACTGAATAGTGACATCTATGTGAATCATACTTTGTAGCACCCACTGCTACAGAGCAAGCTTGTTTCTTCTACACACTGGAAGAAGTAAATGATCTTGATGACTAAAGACAGCGTCTATTTCATTACAACATTTTTTACAGGAGGGTATAACTTCTACTCTTCCCCTGTCCAAAATTCATCACCCTCTACATCTCAAATTTGGGGCAAATGTCACTACATTTCAGCATCACTTTTTAAAAATTCTATTGAGCAAGAAAAGAGATGTAAGTAGCAATAAAAATAAACAAATATTTCTTCTAGCTAGTTACAAGAATATGTGGAAATTATAAAGATGGGATTTGAGAGAACCGATTAAAATCAACCCTAGAAGAGGTAATTGAGGAGTGAGCTAGTGTCTTAGCTCAGGTTACAATTAAAAACTAATATAGACCAGGTGGTTTATAAAACAGGCATTTATTTCTCAGTTTTGGAGGCTGGGAAGTCCAATCAAGGTGCCCACATAACTGGTTCTTTGCTTTTATGAGTTTTACTTTTTTAGATACTCCATATAGGTGGAATCATGAAGTATTTTTCCTTATGTGACCAGCTTATTTCATGTAACCCAATGCCCTCAAGTTTCATCCATACTGTCACACATTGCAGGATTTCTTTCTTTTTTTAAGGTCAAATAACATTCCATTGTATGTATATACCACATTTTTTT
>NW_007805498.1:0-1078 GCF_000696425.1 Galeopterus variegatus | reverse complement strand
TGCTGATGGAGTGGAGTAAAACAGGCAAAGCATACTTTTAATACATTTCCTCTTTCACGGCTTACATTTTGGGAAAAGGCACCTTAAAACGTTTTACTCCTCAGCTCTGTGTAATTATGCTAAATGTTATCCTCCTCTCAAAATTCCACCTTTTCATTTGAAAATCCAAATATTTACAGCCAAACGAGCCAGAATACAATCCATGCTGTCTTGGAACTAAAACTTATTACTGGCCACCAAGACCAATACTAAAAAAAAGGTGGGAGGGGTGTCAAAAGGTACAGCCTAACAAGACACCTAAGTTTTTGGAATCTGAAGTTAGAGGGCATATATTTCTTCCTTTTGGTTTGATACAGAAGGCTCGTGTGTCTCCCCCCACCCTACCCAATGTACTGTATGCTGGCCGAAAGGATTTAAATCTTTATATCTACAGCCCTAAGGCTCCCTGCTTTCCTGAAGAACTCCCTTTGCAAAATCGTTTCTGTGAAAAGGAAACTCAAAGGTCAGAATACTAAAACAGGATTTAAGCAATTCAGATTCTATTAATTGCTAATCATTTGCAGTCTCTCAGTGTTTGACCAAGTCTCTGTCCACCCAAACTAAGAGTTGTCTGCTCCATCCTTAGAGTCACATAATAAAAGTCTGAGCATCTCAAAGAAAGTAAATCAAGTGGGATTCAGAGCTCATGCACTTAAGAGATATCATGAAGGCCAAGCTTACAGAGAAGGTTTATCCCGAAGGGAGGGAGCAATCATAATACACACATAATTACAGAAGCCACACAGCTGTAAACGAATCTCTGGCAGAAGTACCTTTCACTACAGATTACAGTTTAAGAATGTCCTAAGGGAGATAATTTTCCTTTATGTGCTTTCTAGATTTAAACAAGTTCTCCATTATAAAGCTTATCACCAAAAAACAAGTCCCTATTCATTCTCCTTCCTTCCTGCGTTGCCTCAAGAAGATATAACTCTATTAAATGAAACTGGCAATAAATAGCACAGTTCATGAAGCTACAATGGCAAACAAAACCACAAAAGTGAGAAACATCAAGAATTTGCTAATATTTATTGCAGAG
>NW_007805497.1:0-1078 GCF_000696425.1 Galeopterus variegatus | reverse complement strand
AAATACTCAAGGTAAAACATACCCACCAACAGCCCATCTTTAGGCAGTCGCTCCAGATCCATTGTGTATTCTCTTGCTGTAACTCCCTTGCTCTGCGGTGGAAAATTCCTGTTTCCTTGCCCTATAATTTACTGAACTAACTGATCTAGTCTTCCCCTCATAGGCTTTCTAAATTTGGGTTTCTTCTTTCTCTCTCCATTCTGCTCTCTACTCTGGTATGTCCTGTGGTTTTCAGAAGATCTCCTCTCTTTAGCCCTGGTCTTATGGAAACTGCCTATCTTCCTGCTATCTTCCTGTAAGGAGAATTTGGATATTTGCCTAGAATCCCATTACCCTGGTCCCCTATAACCCTACTGAGGTAGTGGATGAAGTTTCCCACTCATGCTAATCTGGATCATGACTCACTTAGGGAACTCGAGAGTGCTAATTCTGCATTTGTTTGCAGGCAGCACCAATCTAAGGGAGGAAGTGGCACAACCTCCACAGGTATCTCACCTTCCAGGCTCACAAAACTAGTGGTAGCGTGATAACCATGCCACACTGACACGCCTCCAGGTCTTTGAATATGCAGTGTCTTCTTGGATCTCATTCTTCTTTGCTTGTCTAACTCCTCTTGGTCCATTAAGAGTCAGTTTGTATTCCAGTCTCCTTATGGTTGTTAAATAAGTATTCTTTCTGTAACCACAATGCTGGGTGCTTCACAAAACATATACCATACATAAATTCTTTGTAATTTTAGTTTACTTGTCTTTCTCTTCCATTAGCCAGAAAGATTCTTGAAAATACAGACTGGATTATTTTTCTCCTTTTACCCATAGCACTGGCTCAGTGCCAAACATACGAGGGGTCTTCAAAAAGTTCATGGAAATATTCGCATTATTTTTTTAAAGTGCCCTTGTGTAATCAATATGCTGATTCTGCAGTTGAGGAATCTTATAAGCAGAAATGTGAAATAATTTGTCCAGAGTTAGAGAGACTGATGCAGTCACAATTTATAGCCGTGTCTATTGAAGCCAAGTTGCTAACTTCTATTGAAGGTCAATTAAAACATTTTTTTCCAGATCTACATTGACTCATT
>NW_007805496.1:0-1078 GCF_000696425.1 Galeopterus variegatus | reverse complement strand
GTAATTTTTTGGTGGAGTCTTTAGGGTTTTCTATGTATAGGATCATGTCATCTGCAAATAGAGATACTTCGACTTCCTCCTTTCCGATGGGGATGTCCCTTATTGCTTTCTCTTGCCTTGTTGCGCTGGCTAGAACTGCCAGTACCATGCTGAATTAGAGTGGGGGAAGTGTGCATCCTTGTCTAGTTTTAAATCTTAGAGGAAAAGCCTCCAAGTATTGTCCATTCAGTATATTAGCTGTGGGTTTGTTGTATATGGTCTTTATTGTGTTGAGGTACATTCCTTTTATATCTAGTTTGTTGAATGTTTTTATCGTGAAGTTGAGTTGGATTTTATCATATGCTTTTTCTTCATCTATTGAAACAATCATGTATTTTTTCCCCTTCATTTTGTTGATATGATGTATTGTGTTTATTGATTTGCATGTGTTGAACCATCCTTGCATCCCTGAGATGAATCCCACGTGATCATGGTGAATGATCTTTTTAATGTGTTGTCGGATTCTGTTTGCTAGTATTTTACTCAGGATCTTTGCATCTGTGTTCATTAGGGATAGTGGTCTGTATGTAGTTTTCTTTTTTTGTTGTTGTATCTTTTTCCAGTTTTTGTATAAAGTTAATGTTGGCCTCACAGAATGAGTTTGGAAATATTCCCTCTTCAGGCTTTTGGAAGAGTTTGAGAGGAACTGGTATCAGTTCTTCTTTAATGTTTGGTAGAATTCAGCAGTATAGCTATTTGGTCCTGTTTATTTTTTATTTTTTTATTACTGCCTCAATCTCATTACTCATTATTGGTCTGTTTAGGTTTTCTAGTTCTTCGTGATTCAAACTTGGAAAGTTGTATGTGTCCAGGATTTTATTTATTTTTTCTAGGTTTTCTAGTTTGTTTGCATATAGTTGTTCGTAGTAGTCTCATGATCCTTTGCATTTCTGTGGTATCAGTAGTAATGTCTTTGTTTTCATATCTGATTTTATTTATTTGAGTCGTTTTCTCTTTTTTTCTTTGTTAGCCTGGCTAAAGGCTTATAGATTTTGTTTGTATGTTTGAAAAACCAGCTCCATTTCATAGATTTTTTTTT
>NW_007805495.1:0-1078 GCF_000696425.1 Galeopterus variegatus | reverse complement strand
CGGCGGGAGCGCTGCCACACTCCCAAGCTGCGCACTCTCCAGTGCGCCACCGGGCCGGCCCAGGATGGAATTTTTCAAAATAAGAAATACTGTCTAATAATTGGACAAATGATGGCATAAGATTTAAAGCAGGAATCACAAACTTAAATAGTATCCATCTAGATAACCATGTGAGTGATTCAGAAAGGTTCAGTATCGTGATGACTAGAGAACATGACCTAATCCAGTGGTTTTCAAAGCGTGTCCTGTGACCTGCAGCATCAGCATCACCTGGGAACTCTTTAGAACTGTACATTGTTTGGTTCCATCCAGACCTACTAAATCAGAAGTTGAGGATGGGACCCAGTAATCCATCTTTACTGGCCTTCCAGGTGATTCTGATGGATGCTAAAGTTAAATATTTGGCTCTATGAATTTTAGTCACTTGTTGCTAGGAGGGGCCAGTAGACCACTTGGTGAGGCTTTCCAAATATTCAAGATGTACCAAAAATATGGAATTTTATGTGAATTTTGAAGATATCATCTCATTGTTTTCTAGCAGAAAGAGTTGCTGGTGAGAAGTTTGATGCTAATTTAATCCTCATTTCTTATTGTTATCCTTTGGGTTTTTTTCTTTGAAATATTTTAGAATTTTCCCCATATTTCTTACCATGTCAGTCCCCTGAATTATGGATGGAAGATTGACTGAGAACCTTTTGTAAATGGAGGACGTGTGTCAATAATCAAGATATCCTTAAGGATACATGGGCAGGCTGGCTAATGACCCTCACCATAGTCTATAGGAGGTCTTTATGCTAGGAGTGGAAGGTTTAAAGTAATTTATGCATAAATTCTTTGATGTATTTTTCTTCCCCCCTTCCTTGTGTCTCTTGGGGTAGCTCTAAGGTGCCTTAAGTTTTACTTCAAATCCTTCTCAGATCCCTATACTAGGAGATGTAATCCTACTTTATTTAAAGAGAAGTTCTCGAAGTTTTAGCCTAAGCCAAAATTAATCAGTGGCAGCTATTCTGAATTCACAGGCAGTAGTTTAGGGGAAGGGCTACAATTCCCTCAGGTGATTTGCAAACAGTTAAATTAA
>NW_007805494.1:0-1078 GCF_000696425.1 Galeopterus variegatus | reverse complement strand
GGGATCCGAACCCGGGGCCTTTGTGTTATCAGCACCGCACTCTCCTGAGTGAGCCACGGGCCGGCCCAACCCCAAAACTTACTGGCTTAAAAGAACAGACATTGTATTATACCTCATGACCTGGGGAGGCCAGAAATTCAGGCAAGGTTTAGCCTCGTGACCATTCGACTCCGTGTGGCATTGACAGAGTTCATCTGGTGACAGATGGTTTGGAGAGCCCAAGATGGCTTCATTCACATGTCTGGCATCTTGGGGAAGACTGGAAGGCTGGGCTCAGTGGGTTCCATTGACCGGAGAGTCTGCACACACACAGCCTGTTTATCATGGTGGCTTCCGAGTGATCCAACTACTTACAGAGCAGCACAAAGTTCCAAGAGTGAGTGTTCCTGTGAGCAAGGTGGAAGATGCACGGGCTTTTATAACCTGGGATCAGAGGTCACATAGTGCCACTTTTGCTGTGCTGTGTGGTTGAAACAGTCACAAGCCCACCCAGATTAGACAGGAAGAGCATAGACCCCTACATCTCCATGGGAGGAGTGTCAAGGTTTTGTAATCATCGCAATGACTTTATTTTTTAAGCAAGGGAGACTACAATATGTTTAAGAGCCATTAGGAAAGATCAGGAGGAAGGAGCAGTTGGAGAAATGAGAGAAAAAGAATAATCAATTGTCTTCGGTTTGCCAAGGAGGCAAATGGAAACAAAGAAAGCTAAATTCCCCGTGTTCCTTGACCCTGCTGACCTCACCCCCTCCCCACCCCAGGCTCTTTCTCCCTTTGCTGTCAGAGGCTGTGAACTGCAGCTAATGACTCTAAGCTAGCTTGGTGGCTTTCTCACTTACTGGCCAGAAATCATCCAATCCAAGCCATCTACAAACAGCCACCATAGTCACAGCACTTCACAGTTTGCAGAACAGTATATATATATTATCTGACTAGAGGATGGTCTAGCACTTATTCTTAAGGACTTCACCTTTTCCTTGGATTTTAATCATTTATGTTTAATCTTCTGCCCTACTAGGAAGTTCTGGCTTTAATCTTTCAGTTTAAAAGCAATCTCTGCTGTTACACTGATAGTGGT
>NW_007805493.1:0-1078 GCF_000696425.1 Galeopterus variegatus | reverse complement strand
TAACATTGTGAATGTAATTAATGCCACTGAATATACACTTAAGAATGGTTAGAATCACAAACTTTATTTTATAGGTATCTTATTACAATAGATAATTTTTAAAAAATATAGATCTTCTGGATACATAACATACTTTGCTCCCAGACAGTAGAGAATACACCTTCTCAAGAGCAATTCATAAAAATTGACTATATATTAAGTCACAAAGAAAGCCTCAACAAGCTCATAATTGAAAATAATAAAACCATTATCTCATGATAATGGAACAAAATCAGAAATAAATAAAAAGTAATAAAAGAAAAAGGCTCTTCCCCCTGGAAATTTAAAAAATTCCATATTAAATAATTCTTGGATAAAAGGGGAAATACAAACCAAAACTGCAGAATTTCTAAAACAAAATATTAATAATAATACTACATATCAGAATCTATAAAATACACTTAAAGCAGTGAACAGTGGAAAATTCATAGCCTAAATATCCATATCCATAAAAATAAATGCATGAATGATAAAAAAACTCTCTCAAGGCCATATTAACATGTTTCTTAGCTAAATCTTACAGACATGTTGCTAATTATTTCCAGTTATGGTCTTAAGGCACATTGGGAATTGAATGAACCACAAGAATCCTCATACAAAGATGCCAATTTCATACAGGAACAATTAAAAGATATTTTTAAGTTGGGGATTCTAGACACTGAGTTTATAGAACTGCTATGAAATTAGGATGACTTAATAAAAAAAAATCCTGCATCAAAAATAAAATAAATGCTGTTTTCTTCTGGGAGAAGATGGCGACAGGTCTGGAGTGGCCGTGCCAGGAGACAGCGCGATCCTGAGAGCTGTGCGCTGTGATACCAGAGTATTAATTGCATTTCCAAGAGCAACAAAAGGCGAATAATTCTTTCAACAACAATCCTGCATCGACAAACAAGCGGCAGCAGGTTCGAGGTTTTGGGGCCGAAACAGAGGAGGACTCCTGAGAGCACCCAAACCCGACTGCGGGAACGGGCGAGTGGCCCAGTCAACAAAGGCCAGGAAAGCCAGCGGAACTGGCGCAGAAATGGAGTGAGGCGCG
>NW_007805492.1:0-1078 GCF_000696425.1 Galeopterus variegatus | reverse complement strand
GGGAACAGTGCTGTGGAACCCATGGACGCTGCATTTCTCTTGGGTGGTTGAAAGACACCCACCCCTGCAGTCAGTAACCCCCCTGGTCACTCCCATGAGAGCTCCCAAAGGTCTGTCAAAAACTAGACTCAGAGCAAGAGAAGTTAGGGCCAGCCCAGGATGGCATCTCTTCAGTTCTGACATTTACATGGGAAACTCTGCACCCCAGGGTTCCTCAGCTGCAGAGAGGCCAGGCCATGGCTGATGTGGGTGGAGACAGCCTCGTCAGAATTCTCAGTCCTCAATGCTGTGTTTGGGGAATGCTCCAAGGAAACCAGTGCATTTGTCGTACATGGGTTGGTGGCCAAAGAGCCATTGCAGTGCCCTTGCCTCACCATATCACGTCACCTCTGTCTGTGTCCCTAGCACCTGGCTTTGGGCATTCATTTGCTGTTGCTAAATGAATGAAGGCATGGGGCAGGGCAAGTCAAAGTCACCCAGCTCCTGCAAACAACATGTACAGAGAGTTTACAAACAACGGGACGGTGGTGATTCTTAAGTGGGCTGGGGAAGAGAGGAAAGCGAGGGACGTGGCAAAGACTGCCACATGTGGGCCAAACTCCATTCTTCCCTTTCTCCTGGGCCCACGGGTGGAGGGCACTTCCCAGGTTCCCTTGCCATTAGGTGTGACTGAGTTCTCCCCAGTAGGGTGTGGGTGGAGGTGACCACACTCCTCCCGGCCTGGCTTTCCACACTGGGCACACCTCCCTGACACTCTCTTGTGTCTTCTTGCCAGTCGGAACTCAGATGGGGCAAGGACCCAGCTTGGATCAGGTGGAAGATGATGCCAAAGCAATGGCTTGGTGTGACCTTGGGTCCCTTTGACCATAAGGCATGGCAGTGCCTGTGACCTGAGCCATTCCCACTGAGACTGTCACGTGGCGAGTAATACAGTTCCTCATCCTTACGTCACAGTCACACAGCACCTCAGCCTTAAGCTAGCTAATGCAAATGGAAAAAGAGAAGCAAAACCCTACTGGGGGATGTTATGGGCACAATTATACCTTCTTCCTCAGTTGAGTGTTGAAGCCCTAAGCCC
>NW_007805491.1:6145-7223 GCF_000696425.1 Galeopterus variegatus | reverse complement strand
AGTAGATAGATGGGGGGATATGATATGGGGCAGATGTAGCCACTAAATGGCTGCTCACATTAAAAATATCTATGGTTGAATAAGCTATCTACCTTAAGTGAATCATTGTAGAGTATATGCAGGTATTGACACTGTATACCCCACAAATATGTACAATTAAAAAAAATGATGTGAAGTTGTATAAATGGAAAAGCAATGGTTGAATCTATTTCATACCAGGAACACAGAGATCTAGTTTTTCTGGTTAATCTGATGGACATAGGTAGTCAAAACTCTATAATTTGACCATCCCATTGATAACATTGCCGTTTCATTCATTTGACTTTGGTTTGTATAAAGTCTCTCATTGTCTACAATTCCCTCCACGGTCATTAGAGTCATGGAGGAGAAAAGATCTTCAGAAAACATAGTGTGAATAACGGGAGCGAGAGGAGAAGCTGCTGGTTACAGCCACTCACGCATTTTTGAAATACAGGTCAGATCCAGAGGAAGTGAAAAAAATTGCCTGTTGAATTTTTCTTTAAAGCATGTTGGAATTCTCTCAATGTAATTTCTTGGTGTAAAATAAACCACAGAAATCTGGATGTGTCAGTCTGCTCTATGTTTATTGAAGCCATTCTATTTGAGCTGAAATGTTGTAAAATTATATAGTGGAGTGAACAGCTACAATTAGTTTAACCGACATGACCGTATTCCCCAATTGAAAAGATGTCAAAACCTCAACAATCAGATGCAGAAAAGATCCAGGAATCCCATAAAATCCCGTCTCCTAGGAAGGATAACATTTCTCTTGATTGCTACATATCCCTTTGCGTATTTTACTACCTTCCACTCTCCTTTCTATGGTTAAAAAAACAAAAAAGCACTGACCAGAGAGAAACAGCCACGAATAATGTTTTAAAAGATTTGAACAGGTTGGGGCAACTTGGAAGTTTTGATGACCCCAACCAAGCTCTCAAAATAAAAAATGGGTTTGGGCAAAACTGTAGAAACCTCATCACTACAGTGTAGCAAGCATTACCGTTTACGTTATCTGCAGTCTACTTCAATTTTGGAATTTTCTTCTAAATTGAGATGA
>NW_007805491.1:0-493 GCF_000696425.1 Galeopterus variegatus | reverse complement strand
ACCCCATGCAATTCTATATTCCTGACCAGTCTCCTCTGAGTGGTCCTTTGCTAATTGGAGGGCACATCATCTGTCCTTGCTGGGTCCCAGTTTTCCCCCAGTGGGCCCGTCTCCCCCACTGCCTGTGCTGCAAACACTTCCCATGGGACAGGCCACGCACCAGTCTCTTGTGATGATTCACTGGCCTCTGAGTGGCTCCTTTTTTTCAGTTTTTGTGGCTCCTCACACCAATGTGGGTCCACAGGAACCCTATTAGTGGTCTTGCTGGCCTGGGGGCCACTATGGCCCTCTTCTCCCCTGCTGCCTCCAAGCATCTTCATCTGAAGGGTGCAACTGCAGCTTTTGTCAGCTCCTGCTCTGTGTGCTCAGCAGCTCCAGCCTGTATGTGGCTGGGGCTCAAAATGGTCTGAGAGTTTTTTTCTTTTTCTCATTATGGCTTCTCCTGCCTCCATGCACTCTATAGGTTTCTCCTCCTCTTTCTCTGAGCTCTAGC
>NW_007805490.1:0-1078 GCF_000696425.1 Galeopterus variegatus | reverse complement strand
CCGCCGCACTCCCAAGCGGCGCACTGTAGCAGTGCGCCACCAGGCCGGCCCCTACATAATCTTTTAATATATTTTTTCCTTGAACTTTTTGAAGTACCCTGGTAGCTAAGTCATTTTTACCTAATCTCAGTATTGCTTAGTTTAGCACAAAAATAGGATGTTTGGCCCATAATTGGTTAGCCCAGAAAACAAAAAATTATATTCATTTGAATTCTCAGATATAACACATGCCATTAGACAGCAATATAGAAAAGTATAAAAATCCAGTATAGTTTACTCTACGGAAAGTAACAAAATATACTTTTATTAAAAACTGTATTAGGGTTCTTTAGAGAATCAGAACCAATAGGAGATATATTCTACTGCTTGTGTGTGTATATATTTATATAGAGAGAGACAGATCTAGAAAGAGATTTATTATGAGGAATTGGCTCACAAGATTATGGAGGCTAAGATGTTCCATCATCAGCTGTCTCCAAGCTCAAGGCTCAGGTAAGCTGGTGGTGCAGTTTCAGTTCAAGCCTGAAGGCCTAAGAACCAGGGGAGGCATGGTGTAAGTCCTGGTTTGAGTCTGAAGGCTCAAAAACTGGGAATGCTGAAGTCCAAGGATAGAAGACAGATGTCTTAGCTCAAGCAGAAAGAGCAAATTCACCCTTCCTCTGTCTTTTTGTTCTATGCAGGCCCTGAAGGGATTGCATGGTGCCTGCCCACACTGTTGAGGGTGATCTTTCCTCAGTCTACCAGTCAAATGCTAATTTCTTCTGAAAACGTCCTCACAGACACACCCAGAAATAATGTTTTACCTGTTATTTGGGCATCCCTTACCCCAATCAAGTTGACACAAAATTAACCTTGATAAGAATCTTCTCAGAAAATGTATTTTATGTGATTTTCTGCAATCTTGTTTGAGACCTACCATTTTTTAAAAGGGCAAATTACTAAATGGGATATTAATAATAACCATTGTATGACAAATTTATATTATTGTTCTAATACATATCCACATACACAGAAGAAGAAAAATTTTCTTTCTTTTTTTTTTTTTTTTGTGTGTGTCTTTTTCCGTGTCCGGCAATGG
>NW_007805489.1:0-1079 GCF_000696425.1 Galeopterus variegatus | reverse complement strand
GTCCCCAGCCACTAAACCATGACAGATGGTTGGGCTATGCAGATAACCTTGGGGCAATACTTGAAAGGTCCACTGTCTTCCTTCCCACATGAAGGCTAACTGATCTTGGCTATCAGCTGAGATTGGAATAGAGAAAAAAGCATTTGCGAGATCCAATACATAATGATAAGTTCCCAGCTGAATCATCAGCTGATCTAGCAAGTCATGAACTGAAGGAACAGCTGCATGCAAAGGAGGCACTACTTTGTTTAGTTCTCAATAGTCTACAGTCATTCTCCAGGTACCATCAGGCTTTTTCACTGGCCATACTGGAGCATTAAATGGGCTAAGAGCTGGACGAATAATGCCAGCTTTCTCTAATTCCAATACAGTGGCACTTTTCTCTGCATGTCCTCCCAATAGGCAATGCAGCTTTACATTAAGTACATGTCTTGGCTTGGGTAACACCTGTGAGTCATGTTTAACATATCCCTGTAACACAGACTGCACTGTCTGTATTTGCAGCTGAAACTACCCAACTGTTTTTGAAGGTGCAAACCATAAAATACATCCATACCCAAGATGTATTCAGCTACAGGGTATATATATACGGTACATACACGAGGAGATAATCTTCCTCTGCCCAATGGCAATGACACAGCTTTTACCTCAGTAGTATGTCCTCCATAGCCATCTATATGAACTGTGGCCCCTGGAAATTTATCTGGAGTGCCATATATCAGGCTACATTCTGCACCTGTATTCACCAATGCCAAAGCATGCTGCACATTTGTCCTCAACCAATATATTGCCAATTCAACATGGGGCCTCTAGTCCTCGCCTGCCCCCAAAAGTCGGGTACCTTGGCCTGCTCCCTAACCAGAATGGAACAGTTTATCCGCTTCCTCGGGAGCAAGCAAAAAGTCCTTTAAATCCACTGAGTGTACCTTGCTCCCTGTTTCCAGACATTTAGTGAAACACTGTTCAGGGCGCAGTTGCTGCCACAAGGCATACGGGACTGCATTTGGCTGCTGGTCAATTTTCTTTTTATCAACCCCTGATGCCAGCAAGTCAAGCCACATCTGCTTATATCTAGTCTT
>NW_007805488.1:0-1079 GCF_000696425.1 Galeopterus variegatus | reverse complement strand
TGTGAAGCACTTTAAAGTGATGCCAATAAAATGAGGTATGCCTGTAATACAAACTTTACTATATTAACCATTTTAAGTGGATTAGCAGCATTGAGTACATTCACATTGTTGTGCAACCATCACCACACCACTGTCGATCTCCAGAACTTCTTCACCACTCCAAACTGAAGCTCTGTACTCAATAAACAATAACTCCCCATTTCTCCTTCATTTTTGAATAACAATTCTGTTGTATATAAAATTCTTGGTCCATAGATTTTTTTCTAACACTTTAAAGATGTCACTCCATTGTCTTCCTTTTGCATGGTTTCTGATGAGAAGTGTGCAGTAATGCCTACCTTTGTTCCTCTGAAAGTAAGGTGTATGTTTCCTCTGGCTGCCTTCAAACTTTTCTCTTTGTCTTTTTTCATGTCTGGCAATGGATCACAACCCTCAGTGTCGCGCCCGTACCGGACCGGGACCGGCAACGGGATCGCAACCCTCAGTGTTGCGCCTGCACCTCACTCAGCCAGTGAGCGGGAACCGGTCTGTATGTGGGATCCGAACCCTCGGCGGGAGCGCCGCCGCGCTCCCAAGCGGCGCACTGTAGCAGTGCGCCACCGGGCCGGCCCTGTCTTTGGTTTTCTGCAGTTTGAATATAATATACCTATATGTGAGTTTTGGGGTATTTTCTCTGTTGGTGTTTTCTGAGCTTCTTGGGTCTGTGGTTTTGGGTTTGTCACTAGTTTTGAAAAAATTTAGTTATTATTTCTTCTGCCCATTGTCTCTTTCTTTTCCTTCTGGTATTACAATCATGCACATGCTGTGTTATTTGATATTGTCCCACAGTTCATGGATGTTTTATTCTGTTTTTTTCACTCCTTTTTTCTTTGCATTTCAGTTTATGTAATTTCTTTTGTTTTGTTTTCTTTTTTAGTTTTTTAAAACTTTTTTCTTTATTTTAACTTTTTTATGACCCTGATTTATTTTCTTCTATATATATGTGGGGTACGAAGTTGATTTTCAGTAGTCGTATACAATGTGTGATGGTTAGATCAGGAGAGTTAGCTTATTCATCATTAACATATGTAATCATTCTT
>NW_007805487.1:0-1079 GCF_000696425.1 Galeopterus variegatus | reverse complement strand
AACTTTGAGTGTCTACAGGTGGCAACCTGGGGAAAGGCAATAACTGGCAGATAAAATCTAGTAAGTAAAGCTTGTTTATATATATATATTCCTTGTATATTCTGGATATTAATCCCTTGTCGGTTGCATAGTTTGCAAATATCTACCCACTTCTGGCGGCCTCAGTTCTGTTTTCTCCTTTTGAAAGTTAAATGAATTACGACTTGTATCTTTTTTCTTTCTTTTTTTTTGTTGATATTTTTTAGCTCCCACTTATGAGTGAGAGAGAACATGTGGTGTTTCTCTTTCTGTGCCTGGCTTATTTCACTTAACATGATTTTTTTTCTAAGTTCATCCATTTTGATGTGAATGGTGGAATTTCATTCTTTTTTATGGCAGATTAGTAGTCCATTGTGTATATATACTTCATTTTCCTTATCCAGTCATCCAATGATGGACATTTAGGTTGGTTCCAACTCTTGGGTATTGTAAATAGAGCTGCAACAAACATGGGAGTGCAGGTATATCTCTGACATGATGATTTCCAATCCTTTGTATATACCCAGTAGTGGGATTGCTGGATCGTACGGCAGTTCTACCTGAAGTTGTTTGAGGAACCTCCATACTATTTTCCATAATGTCTGCACTATTTTACAGTCCCACCTGCAATGTAGGAGGGTTCCCCTTTCTCCGCATCTTCACCAGCGTTTGTTATTCTGTCTTTTTGATAATAGCCTGCCTAACTGGGGTAAGATGATATCTCAGTGTGGTTTTGATTTGCATTTTCCTGATGCTTAATGATGCTGAGCATTTTTTCACGTGTCTTTCGGCCGTTTGTATATCTTCCTTTGAGAAATGACTATTCAGCTCCATTGCCCATTTTTCATTCGGGTTACTTATTTTTTTTTTACTATTAAGTTGTTTGAGTTCCTTGTATATTTTGGATATTAATCGATATTAATCCCTTGTTGGATACATAGTTTGCAAATATTTTCTCCCATTCTTTTTTTTTTCCTTTTTGTCTTTTTTCGTGTCCGGCAAACAGATCGCAACCCTCAGTGTCGCGCCCGTACCGGACCGGGACCGGCAACGGGATTGCA
>NW_007805486.1:0-1079 GCF_000696425.1 Galeopterus variegatus | reverse complement strand
GGCGGGAGCGCTGCCGCACTCCCAAGCGGCACACTCTCCAGCGCGCCACTGGGCCAGCCCCTGATATGGGATTTTTATTTGATATTTTTGTTTTCTTTTAGGACTGTAAATACATTATCCCAATGCCTTAAGACTTCCTTAGTTTTTGATGTGAAGTCGACTATGAAGGCTCCTTGAATGTGATATGTGACCTGTCTCTTGCTCCTTTCAAGGTTCCCTATCTTTGGCTTTTGACAGATTTACTGTGATATTTCCAGGTGTGGATCTCCTTGACTTTGTTCTGTTTGGAGTTTGTTGAGCTTCTTGGTGCATAGATTAATGTTTTTCATCAAATGTGGGAAGTTTTTTGCCTTTATTTATTGAGATATTTTTTCCCCTTTGTCTCTCTCCTCTCTTTCTGGGACTTCTAATACATGTATGTCGGTGTTTTTGATGGTGTACCACAGGTGTTTGAGGCTCTGTTAATTTTTCTTTGTGCTTTTTCTCTATGTTCCTCAGACCGAATAATCCCAATCAATTCATCTTCAAGTTTTTTCTTCTGCAAGTTAAAATCTGCTGTTGAAGCCCTTTAATAAATTATCATTTTCATTATTGTACTTTTGAACTTCAGAACTTCTATTTTTAAAAAAAAATCATTTCTGTCTCTTTATTGGTATTATTTATTTGATAAGACACTGTTCTCATATTTTCTTTTAATTCTTCAGGCATGGTTTCCTTTAGGTCTGTGAACATGTTTAGAACAACCTATTTATTTTGTCAAGTAATTCCCATCTGTACTTTCTCATGTAAAGTTTTTGTTAACTGCTTTTTTCCCTGTGTGGTCATATTTTCCTATTTCTTTGCATTTCTTAAACTTTTTGCTGAACACACAACACTTGGAATAATAAAGCCCACAACTCTGGAAATCAGAATTTACCCTTCCCCAGGGTTTATTTTTGTTATTTTTTGTGTATTTATTGGCTTTCTTGGACTAATTCTGCAAAGTCTGTAATCTTTGTTGTGTCTGGCCAGTGAGGTCTCTACTAAGTTAGCTTTATGGTCATCTAATGACTTGGCAGGGATTTTCTTGAATTACTTGA
>NW_007805485.1:0-1079 GCF_000696425.1 Galeopterus variegatus | reverse complement strand
CTTCACAGAAACTCCAAGTTAGAATGGACTTGGAACAAATGGAAATCCACCAGGCAAGTAGGATTGCACAGTCACAGCGGTATGTAGAAAAAGCGTTCCTGTTTCTGCTCCATCAGCTGAGGGTACAGAGCTCCCACCACTCCTGTACTTGAAAGTTGAGCCAAGTGAGCATCAAACTTTCTTGGTCACTTTTTAAAGAGAAGGCACATTATCAAAAAAAGCATCTTCTCCCTTGTTCTCTTGCCTCCAACCAAAAAAAAAAAAAAGCATCAGCCTCCCAATACTCATACTATCAGGCAACCCTCTGGGAACTGAGGGTACCTAAGTCCTGAAAGGACAGAACTCTGAGGGAAAACCAGTACATCATGCTCGTCGTAGCTTACCTGTGCACAGGGTCGAGTGAACATTTCAAGGCAGTCAAGAATGAGGGTTGGGTGTGGTGCAGCTGACCAAGCTCTTTAGCAAGTGAGTAGTGGAGGCAGAGAACGTGGTAGCTGTGACTCTTCCATACGCCTGCCTGTGACCCCGTGGAGTTTGTGTGTAATTGTTGGCATGTGCCTAGGATGGACATGTGCCCCCATTCGAGGTACTGACATATGTCCATTCTATGTAGATTCTAGCTGTAATTTAGAGACCACTGCTCTCCAAATAGCAGATAGCAGAGAGAACACCTTCTTAATAGGTGGGTTCTTTCAAAAGATAAAGAGACACGTGTTTTAACTTCTTTGTGACACAAAGACTCCCGCAAAAGACGCAGAGGGTTGTGGTAGGAAAAAGAATCAGTTTAGGAAACTGCTTCAGTGATCTTGTGGGCTTCATCCCCTCTCCCTAAAGAGCCCCTTGACAGCATGCAGCCCTGAAGAAGGGACGTTTTCCAGGTTATTCGGATACTTTAATTGTACTGCAACAATGATTTTTATCTTAGTATTTGCATAGGTGATTTTTTTTCCTCTGGGATTTAATTTGACTAATTGACCTCTTTGCCTGACCCTAACCCTAGCTCTAACCTTTGCCTCCATATTTTCTCGCTTCTAACTCCTTCTCCATATTGCCCCCAGAGTTGGCTACAAAGCAAAGAT
>NW_007805484.1:0-1079 GCF_000696425.1 Galeopterus variegatus | reverse complement strand
CATTGAACCTTTGCTCTGGTCAGGTACTATGCAGCCCACAAGGGTTCCCAGTGAAAGGACAGGTCTTCTGCCATCCCGGAGATCACAGTCCATGGAGGGGCAGACATGTAAACAACCTATTACAGTATCATCTGATAACTCTTTTATAGGAGATAAGGGCCACGTCAAGTGAGGTCCCAGGAGAAGGTCATCACATCTGCCTCAGGACTCATGGAGGGCTCAGGAGGGGAAGTCACACTTGTCCCAAGACATGGAGAAGGAGCAGCAGGTTGCAGACATGGACAGAGGGTGGAGTTGGGGCACTTCAGGAAAGGGGAACAGCATGAGGTCCTGAGGTATTTGAGGGCTTTGTGTGTCTGGGGACCCATGAATAGTTCTACATTGTTGGAGGCAGAGTCAAGATTGGTAGGAGAAAAAGCCGGAAGAGTCAGTAATCAAGAAAGAAAGGAGAGCTAGAGTGCATGACTCATGGACATCATACCTATTTCATGGTAATAGAAGCTATATATGGGCTGAAGGAAAGGAGCTAACGAAGAGGGAGATATTGAAGCTGTGGGAAAAAGCAGGGATGACCAATAGAGCCAGGTACAAAGGGCGACTGCAGGGAACAATGCCCTGGGTGCAGGAGTCATGCAATGCAAGGGACGTGTCTCCTCTGGGCCAGGGAGGGAGTGGGAGAGCCAGGGATGAGTACGGAGAAAGATAAAGTTGGCCTGTCCTTACTCTAGAAAAGAGGAAGCTGAGAGTAAGATGGAGTTTACTGGAGACTTAAGCACAGTGTTGGGGTATTGGACCAGCCACTGGGAGTAGGGACTGACCAGAGACACATAATGGGAAGATCAATCTTCATTGAAGGCAACGTGGTGATTGGATACCATAAAGTGACAGAGCATGGGCACAGAGCCCCAAGCAAGCTGTTGTTCACAGAACATACAACTGGGTAGGCCCGTAGCTTCCAAGCTAAGTATTTGTGTTCATAGGCTCCCTCTCCTGTACTTCCTTCCTCTGTCCTTCTCACCCCTGCTTACCATGTTATCATTGCCCAGTTTGTAGAGGTGTGTAATTTTCTTCAGCACACT
>NW_007805483.1:0-1079 GCF_000696425.1 Galeopterus variegatus | reverse complement strand
TAGGGATGGCTGGTGCACTCACTGGCTGAGCGTGGTGCAGACCACACTGTGCCGAGGGTTGTGATCCCCTTAATGGTCAAAAAAAAAAAAAGGATCCTGGATCTTACATGACAGAACATGAAAGAAAGTCAGTGTGTTATTCAGGTAAAACTCCTATGCTACTTATACCAGAGGGAGAACACTTTTTAAACTTTAATTAATGCTGTGAGTGGATTTATATATTTGGAATTATAGCAATTTCATCAGATAAGGAACTATATTTTTACCTCCTTCAAACATACATGGTTTTAAAATTTCCATTTTAACAGAAGACTTAGAAAAAATAGGATTTTTCTTTACCTGCTTTATCAGGTTTCTGTGTCTTACATTTTTATTTGCAAGATAATTTATGCCATTTAAAGAGTTCTTTCTTTTAATTTAGGCTATTGGGTCATCTTTTGATTATTCATATAATCCCAAATAGTATAAACCTCCCTCTACTTTCTTTCCCAACTAAAAACAAAAAACAATGTTGTATTAGTCCATTTCTGTTGCTTATAAAAAAAGTACTTGAAACTGGGTGATTTATAAAGAAAACAAAATTATTGCCTACAGTTTCTGAGGCTGGGAAGTCCAAAGTCCAAGGAACACATCTGCTGGTGGCCTTGGTGGTGGTGATAGTGACGGCAGGGTATCACATTGCAAAATGGCGGTACACAGGAGACTAGCCTCTTCATTCACCCTCCTTTCAAAGCCCTCAGAACCACACCCCTGACCGCCATTACTGATCCATTCACTACTGCATGGTCCTACATTCTAATCACCTCTTCAATGTCCCACCTTTCAATTACCATAATAGGATTTCCCACCCTCAACAGTTACAGTGGGGATTGAGTTTTGGGGGGACATTCAACCCAAGACAAATATGGAGAGAAACGTAGCTAGGGTCTGTGAAAGATTCAATTATTTTTTTTTTAAAAAAAAGAAAGAGAAAAAAACATTTTTAATATGTGGAAATTACCTGAAAAACTCTTGGGAAAAATTCACAGAATTGAAGCAGTTGCCACGTAATGAGGTGGGCACAAGATCCATCTCCTCTT
>NW_007805482.1:0-1079 GCF_000696425.1 Galeopterus variegatus | reverse complement strand
GTATATATATGTATATACATATATATATGTACATATACATGTATATACATATATATATATATTTTTTAATAATAAAGAAAAATGTTTGGCCATCTTTCCCTCCTTCCCACTATTCTTTACATTGCAGACATCATGTGAGGATCATGTCGCTGTGGCAATTATTTATTCTGCCCAGTAAGACTTGTTGCACTGGTAATACACCCTGCAGACTTCTGGCAATCAAGTTCGAACTGCCCAAGATCAGCACGGCTATATGAGGATAGATATTTAGAACCCTTTAATGTTGTTTAAAATATGTGTCAATGCACTGAGAGGCCCAGCTCGATCTCAACTCTCCATTTCCAGATGTATACTCACTTCCAACACAGTCTGAGATAGGCTCATGGTATGTTACTTTTTAAATGAAATAGTTGTCAGACATGCTGCTGTACATCTGTCACCTGGCAACTACTCGTTATGAAAACCATTAGAAACAAGATATATGATCCTGAATAATTACTGCCTCAGTTTCAGTCTGTTAAAAGGTCATAAGTGTTGCCTATATTTCCTTACTTTCTAAACATAAAATTTGAGAAAAAATATTTGATAACTGGATTTCAAAAGATTAATTATTAGAAACAAGAATTATGTTTTTTTAAATGTAGAAAATATCATATCTTGAAAGGAGATGTTCTGTGCATTTGTATTTACTAAGAGAAGAAATAAGTTTGATATTTTTCAAAATTTGCCATTGACTAGAAAAAAAAAGCAGTGTTCCCATTGTTTGCATGAGATCAGTACAATATTTTATACCAAAACATGACAAGGACATTGCAAGAAAGGCACATAAGGCAGTCTCTCTCATAAACAAAGAAGCAACAATTATAAACAAAATATTATCAAACTGAAAGCAAGCTACCAATATATAAATAGTATTGTATGTCACAACCTAGGTGTGATTATGCAAGAATGCATGGTTATGTTATTATTTAAAAATTAGTCAACATAATTTTAATATTAAAAGAGTAAAGGGGAAAATTTTTATTTTACTCTCAGTAGATGCAATAAAAACACTTTATAATGTTTAATATCTATGTATT
>NW_007805481.1:0-1079 GCF_000696425.1 Galeopterus variegatus | reverse complement strand
CACTCTCCCGAGTGAGCCACGGGAGTCAATTTTACTGTTGCTTGCTTCTTGCTAATAGGAGTGTGGCAAAATCCCTGTGGAATGTGTGCAAATGTTGTTTGAAGTAAAAAGTATGCAATTGGGCATCTATTCTGTCAGACTGGAGGTGGCAGGGGACTTTAAGACACAGAACAGCATACAAGAAATAATGTTGTGTGTTACAACCAGAAATGCACACTATGTACCCTCTTCCAAAAATAAAGAAAAAGCTCAGAGAGATGTACAGAAATAAACCCTTTTATCTTCTATATAAAGTGATGAGAGGCAAGTACAATAGCCTGGTGAACCAGCAGGGTCGTGGAAAGATTCCCCGTGGGTGAAGTGGGGGAGGTCCTGGAGGGAGGAACTCTCCCTTTGGATGGAGCGCTAGACAGGAGACACCATGTGCCCACCCCACCGCCTTAGCTATGGGAAGAATTTGGCGTCCTTTCTGTACCAAAGATGTAAAAGATAGCAAAGCCTTCAGTAAATAATTCAGATGGTTTTTCTACAAAGAAAGCAAATCCCTTTGCTACATCAATCTGAGTGAACTATCTAAAAAAATTGTCAGCATCTGGGAACATTTTAGCCCTACAGAAAGGATGTAAAATCGACTGATGACTTATGGCCTGATATGTATCTTCTTGTACAAATAAGCTTAAGTGATGGCAAACTGAAGATGCTATCAACACCAAATTCGCCATGCAATACCCTGGGACCCCAAGAGGGGTTTCACAGTCTTAGGTCTACACAACACAGCCGGCAGGCTGCGGCCAGGACAGCAGGTCAGTCCGGAGGCCCAGGTACAGACCCAAACCCACCATAACTGGAAGAGTCGGGTGGTAGCCACAGGCGAAGTCTGTTAGATTATTTAGAGCGACGCTAAGGCATGCTGGCTGTTTTTCCTAAGCTAGGACCGGGTACTGATTGCGTTGTGAGAGATGTCTAAGCTGGGCTTCTGGACTTCAGTGACCTCTCCTCTAGCACACACGTTTTACCCTCCTTAATTCATGTTCCAGTGCATTCTTATCAAACAGCAAGCAATCATTAAAAAAAAAAAA
>NW_007805480.1:0-1079 GCF_000696425.1 Galeopterus variegatus | reverse complement strand
GAATAACCATCAATGTAGCTGTGTAACAATGGTGTAAACACCCGTTTATTCTCTTGTAGTTTCTGTAGGACAGCTGGTTCTCATAAAACTTAACTCAAGTATTGGCCAGGGCTGTGATCTCATCTGGCACTTGGGATCCTCTTCCAAGCTTCTTTGGGTTGTGGTTGCAGGACTGAGGTCCTGTTTTGTTATTGACTGTCGGTCAGGACCACTCTCAGTTCCTCAACACCCCCTAACTTGCCCTGCCACGTGGTCTTTTCCACAATATGGCAGTTTGCTCCTTCAAGGTCAGCAGGAGAGAATCTGCTGCAGCTTTGAATATGTCTGACTTCTTTCATCTCTGACTACCTAGAATCTCTTTTTAAAGGGCTGACCAGATGAGGCCAGGCTCATCCACACTTGGGAGGAGGGGATTCTATAATGTGTGCAAACAAGGGGGCAGGAATCTTGGGGGCCATCTTAGAATTGTGCCCAGCACCCATGGTTCAAGTGAATAGATGTTAACAAAGTGACTGAGTATGGAGACATAGGCAGGGTTAAGAGGGCAAAAGGGGCATAGGGAAGCAGTCACAGACTGGCAGCAGTAAGATGTCATGTTCAGAACCTGGTGACAGTCTGGACTGTGCAGGAAAGCTGTGGCCCTGGTGAAAAGCTGTGGCTCTGCAGAACAGCGGCCACTGCCAGAGTCTTATAAGGAAGCAGGGAGAGAACAGAGAAGAAATCCCCTGAGATGTGTCTATTCCTGCCTTCTGATCTCCTGTGGATGGCTCCCATGGGCCAAACTGAACCAGAAGCCAAGGGTTCAGAGGCTGGATCATGCGGTCCATGGAGGCCAACTTTCTAGGGCAGAGAAGGGCAGTGAATTGACCCTAGGTGGCAAATAACCATCACACAGATCAAGAAATGGTAGTTATTATTAAGGAATCTCTCATTTATAAGTCTAGAAGTGTCAAGGACTGGACTCCCCTGTCAACATTAGAAGTGATTCTGATAGGTGATGATATAAATATGGGAGAAAGGAAGTGGCCAAGTTTTTGTGAGCAGAACTATAATAATGAGCTACCTCTGGCACATATATT
>NW_007805479.1:0-1079 GCF_000696425.1 Galeopterus variegatus | reverse complement strand
CTTGGGGGACACAATTCAAGCTTCAGTGAGTTCTGGGGGACATAATTCAATCCACTATATTATGTTTTATATAAATACATTACCAGAGATCTGCTATTTAAGTGATGCTGAAATAAAACTCTTTGAAAGTAAAAAATAATGAAGTGAAAAGATAGTTTTCTAATCAGTAAATCATGAGGCTCATATTGGACGTTAACCATTTATGCAGAACACAGAAGAAGAACAAAATACAGCAAATGCATTCTGTCCCAGGTAAAATATGTAGTTATTTGTACCCTTAGAGCCAAGTTCATCACAACATTTTTCATAGTAATGAAAAAGTAGAAACAACCTGAAGTTAAGCAGGGGATTAAAATTTTTAAGATAAAGATAAAGTAAATCCAGATAATCAGCTGTTACATACACATTAAGAATATGTGTTTTTAAGTAATTTGTGTGCCTTGAATAAAAAGACCCTAGAGTCAAAGAGAACTGAGTTTTTGGTTTTAGTCAGCTGGCTGGTATGGGGCTCTGAACCATTGACCTTGGTGTTACCAATACTGCACTCTAACCAACTGAGCTAACCAGCCAGCCAGAGAACTGAGTTCTAATACTAGCTTGCCTCCTGACCCACTTTTAATACTGAACTATTTAATACTGAACTAGTCACTTTACCTTCCTGAGCCTCATTTGTCTCATATGGAAAGTGGAGATTAAAAAAAGGAATTCCCTGTGTAGGTTGTTGTGAGAATTAAGTGAGAAGATCTGTGTGCAGTGCTTAGCCAATGATATAGTTACTTTTTATGGAGTATTTACTATTATTATTAGACTGAACCACATAAAATTGCCATTTTTATAGTTCCAAAATGGTCATCATTTGAAAATCTCATGTGTTTAAAACTAATATAAAATATTAAGTACGAAGACAAACTAGAATATAAAATCTCATCCAGAGGTATAAATAGACGCAAGTATAACAGTTGTTAACTTTGAAGTAAGAGAATTATTTATGATTTTAGTAATGTAAAGATAATATTAGATGAAGGTTCTCAAACCATAGCCATTCTTTCTCCAAAATTTCTGAGGGAGATATATAGGAC
>NW_007805478.1:0-1079 GCF_000696425.1 Galeopterus variegatus | reverse complement strand
TGGTCGTGGTGAGGGGACATAAGCGCTGCACACACAGGTTTGTGCAGTTGAATACCTCTTATATTTATGGACCTTTTATGCTTTTTCTGACATCCATTGCCCACTCTTGAGTGGTCTGTTTCTTTTTTTTTTTTTTAAAGATGACCGGTAAGGGGATCTCAACCCTTGGCTTGGTGTTGTCAGCACCACGCTCAGCCAGTGAGCAAACCGGCCATCCCTATATGGGATCCGAACCCGTGGCCTTGGTGTTATCAGCACCGCACTCTACTGAGTGAGCCATGGGCTGGTCCGAGTGGTCTGTTTCTTATTAATTATAAATGTACAAAAATTGAAGTTGTGCAGTTTGGTGATATCAATGAACATTGTAAGTATGCGCTTGTCTGAGTGAGAGTCGGAAAAAACACAAGCCGTACTGCTTTCTCTCTACACGCTTACTCAGCAATGAGCAACACAGAAGACCGACTTCTGTGACCAAACGCATGGAGATTTCTCCCCACCAGCAAGCAAGCCAGCAATTTCTCAGCAGACAACAGCTGAGTGTCTTGTAATTCAATTCAGTTCTGACACTATCTACCTGGAGATAGCATCAGATCCCACAGGTTGAGGTCTCAGTTTCCAAGACTGCCCCCCACTTCGGATGACAGTTGCAAGTCCAGGGTTGGGTTCGATTAGTTTGCTCGAGTAGCTCACAAAACTCAGGGAAACACATACTTGCATTTACCAGTTTATTATAAAGGATATTACAAAGGATACAGATGAAGAGGTGTGTTGGGCGAGGTATGGGAGAAGAGGCGTGGAGCTTCCATGCCCTCCCCGGGTGCACCACCCTCCAGCAACCTCCAGGTGTTCAGTTATCCACAAGCTTTCTCCCCTTCCCTGTGCTTTTGGGTTTTTATAGAAGCTTCATTACATGGGAACAAGTAAAGCATGGACAACCGGGTAGAAATGTGATTGGACACTAAGGATATGATCCAATACTAACAGACTGAGCGGGGACACCCAGCAAGGCCCGTCTGTTCAGATTCCTCTCGGCCTCTCTGTGCAGCATTCCTTCCTCCTGGGCACGGGGCAGGACCCTC
>NW_007805477.1:0-1079 GCF_000696425.1 Galeopterus variegatus | reverse complement strand
TGGAGAGGTGGAGGTTGAACGCTCCCCTCGCGACACCGCATCGCCTTTGCGGACACAGCCCTTGCCCCTCCCCCTTCCTGGAGCGCGACTTCTGAGGCCTGCGGCGACCTGGTCCGTTGGGCAGAACCATGGAGGAAAAGCCTGTCCAAGTAAGAACGCTTCCCGGGCACCCTCCCCTGCCAGCCCTAGGTTCATCCTGGGTCCCACCCGGGCCCCTGGCCAAACTTCTCTCTCTCAGCCCTGGCTCGCGGGAGTCCCCGCGCCCGACGGACACCCCTCCCCGGCCCGGCTCAGGGTCCCCGTCCCCAGCCTGCTCTTCCCTCCCGCCCCAGCTCCCCGCGACCCTTGGTTTGCCTCGTTGTATGTGGCCCACAGGTGTCGCCCGAGTTACCGGACCGCCGTGGCTCAGACAGGGCGAGCCCGCACAGCAACGACATTCGGAACCTGTGGACCACGGTCACGCTGTCGCAGTCACACCTGAACCTGCCGCTGTCCGGCGTCTGCGAGGACTTCGACGGGGAAGGCGGAGTGAGCAAGACTCGCAGGTGGTCCGACCAGAAGGATCTCTGGGAGGACGATGGAGAGGACTTCAACCTCAGTCCAGGGGACCTGGACGAGCGCAACTTTTTGGAGCGGGAACTGCACCGCGGTGGCTCCCTGGAAAACCTCTTAGAGGGGGACGACGATTCCAAGAGCGAGTCTGGTCAGTGTGGCCTCGCCAGGCCGTGGGCGCCCACAGGGCAGGGGGCTGGCTATGGCCTCAATTTCCGATGTTGTTAAACGGGGGGAAGCTGATAGGATCCAAGTTTCTAGGATTCCCTGAGAGGTGCCCGAGCGAAACGTTCACGCTTTAAACCAAGCAGACGTTCCTGGAGCGCCCCCTACCGGCCTCTCTCGGCACCGCGAGCCTGAGACGCGCACGAAACGCGCAGAGGCAGCGCGGTAGCACCTGCGTTCTTCATGGAATCTTAGGGCCAGTTGAGAAAAGGAGGGAGTTAGTTCTGTCTGAGGATTTGCTCTGGTTGAGGAGGTATCTCTTTTACTCAGTCTTTGGCTACTATTTTGGGTTGTTTTTTTTT
>NW_007805476.1:0-1079 GCF_000696425.1 Galeopterus variegatus | reverse complement strand
ACCCAGTTAGGCACAGCGGAGCTCACTCTGTGCACCCATGACAGGAACATCTGTCCTGTGCAGATATTTGAGCCTCAGTGCAGTCAACCCTGGCTATGTCCTGAGAGGCGAGATAATCACTGCTGGGTCTTGGCCCAGGTGGATGTGGGTGGGAAGGGAAGGTAGGACACAGGGAGATCTCACGCTGCGGTGGGCAATTGAGTTTCATGTTCCTCCACAGTTTTGAAGCCTATTGGCCAAGAGTTTGTGTATTGTTTTTGTAAGTGTGCACTGTGTTGTAGGAGGAGGGGGCATGGTCTTAGACCTCAGACTTATAACCTTGCCACCAGTATCTGCCATGGAACAAATGGGCGAAGTTTATTGTTTTCTTTATCCCTGTTTGCACCAATCCCCCAAGCCATCTTCATCTTTCACAATGTAATCTTGATATGGCTGTTTGCATCTTGTGTTCCAATCTCAGCACACCCCTCTCCACTTCCGGGGGCCCTTCCAGGTGCCTCTGGAAAGCTCAATTCATCCTCAGCATATTCCTGCACCTCTTTTCTGTATCTTCCCTTCACTCTCCTGCTCTACTGAAACCTGGCTCCACCTGAGGTTGTACTTTGCCTGCAGCCCTCTCTAGTAGTGGCCATCAGTCTTTCCTGGAGGAACGTCCTCCTTGCCTCTTCCAGATCATTCTCCCTCCCTTCTCCCTATTTGCTGCTCCAGCTCCTGCCACCCTATCACATTCCCCCTTGTTGCGGTCATCTACAACCTTCCAGCTTCTTCCTTTTATTTTCTGGAGATTTCCTGTCACTTACTTGCTCCAACAGAGCCCTGTCCTCATCCTGATGATTTTCAATATACACATAGACATTGCGTCTACTAAAGCAGCCCAGCCCTTACCGCAGCCACTTACTGACTAATCAGCACCAGTAACTGCAGCCCCTCCCTCGTCTCAGTTTCTGATATTCCGCTTCGTGACCTCACATTCTGGCTCTTCACTCTTATCCCTGAACCGAGAGGTCCTTTGACCTATGAGAACCGAAATCTGTTAAATCTTCTACCTCCTGACCATTCCTTACCCCACTCAGGTTCTC
>NW_007805475.1:0-1079 GCF_000696425.1 Galeopterus variegatus | reverse complement strand
TACATGGTTTTGGGCATCCACTGGGTTTCTTGGAACATATTCACCATGAGTAAGTGGGGACTACCACATTTGCAAGTACATTGCCATCATATGTCAGGCAGTATGCTAGGTGTTTTACATATCTTATCTCATTTGTTTCCGTTATTAATATTGTGTGGTAGGTATCAATAATCCCCAGTTTTCAGATGAAGGTAACAGACACTAAGCAATTTGTATATGGACACACAGTGAGTATAATAATAACTAATATTTATTTTGCAGTTATTATAATCTATATTTCATGTAATTTCTAAGCACTTTATCTGGATAGCATCAACTCATTAATTGTTACATCAACTCTGTGAAGAAAATACCATTCTCATTTTTCATGTTTTACAGATAGAAAAGCTGAAACCCAGAAAATGTGAGTAAATTTTGCAAAGTCACACAACTAGTAAGTGGCAGTGCAAGGTGCACCCCCTGGCTATAACTGCAGGGCCTGCACACTTACTGCTGCCTCATGCACTAGAGCCATGATTCAGAATTGCAACCCATGTCCCTGTCTAAATTCTAAGCTATGTGTTTCTCTCTAGGTCTGGTAAGGATGTCAAAAAAACATTTTGGCTGCCTGCATCTTTTTAGAGACCTGGAGCGAAACTAAAACTCAAGAAACCATGTGGGTTACGTGAATGAAACAGCCATGCCCTCTGGTTCAGGCAAGGAGAAATCAGAGAGCTTGCTGCCTTGACTCCAGAGATGCTTCTGTTGTGTCCTAGGGAACTACAGGGGAATAGTGGGTAGAAGCAACAAGCCAGTGTCAAGGTACACATGAAACAGAGTCCAAGTTCTTCCATAGCGGTTATGCAGAGTGACACACATGAAATCTTGTTCCACTTTTGTAGCTGATGAGAGAATTCAAGGTGACTACTCAGACCATGAAAATTGCTAGGAGTATGGAAGGACCATGAACATATTCGAAATAGATGCAGAGAACATAGAGCAAAGAACAAGATATTATAATCCTATTCACTTTGTCCTGCTAAAGTCTTTACTGATTGTTAAATTGAACATTATGTGTAGTTGAGTGTTCTTTTTTTTTT
>NW_007805474.1:0-1079 GCF_000696425.1 Galeopterus variegatus | reverse complement strand
TTTTGACTAAGATGGAGTAACAGGGACCAATTTAACTTCCCACCTGAAAGAACTGAAAAGCTAGACAAAATATACAATAGTTCTGAAGACATTGGACATCAGGCAATGACAGACAGTGATCTCCAAAAGATGGGAAATAAATGAAGTAAGCCCTGTGACTGCCAAGCTTACTGCCTTGAGACAGTTTCCAGGCTGTGGTGCAAGGGTCGGGGAGACTCAGGCAAAGACTTGTGGACTTCTTGATTAAGGAAATGGAGCTGAGAATCCAGGAAAACCGAGGTGACAACAATTCACAAAGCAGAGTACTAGACAGAACAGAGGTGCACAGAGAAAGAACTCTGGAGTTATGCAGAGGGGTCTCTCGAGTTTTCAGCAAAGTACTGATCGTTGCGTGTGTATGAGGAAACTACTCAAGGCTGGGGAAAGAACCAGTTGAAAGCATTAGACAGGCATGGTGCTGATAACACTCAGGTCAAGGGTTCAGATCATCCTACTGGCCATCTGTAAAAACAAAGCAAAACAATTAAAAAAGCGTAAGGAGCTGGCCCTTGGCTCACTTGGGAGAGCGTGGTGCTGACAACACCAAGTTGAGGGTTAAAATCCCCTTACCAGTCATCTTTTAAAAAAAATAAAAGTATAAGAATAATTGAATTATATGCAGGGTTAGGAATAGTGCCTGTTCCTGTGACAGCCTGCAAAACCTCATGAGTCAAGGGCCATTGGGTACTCAGAAAGGTCTTGCCTTAACAGTTGTGAATAATGAGCTCTACACTAAAGGCTACTCTGTGATCCCAACTAACAAATCTTCAAATTTATTTTTATTTTTATTAATATTATTATTTTTGCCTTTTTCGTGACCAGTAAGGGGATCGCAACCCTTGGTGTGGTGTCACCCGCACCACGCTCAGCCAGTGAGCGCACGGGCCATTCCTATATGGGATCCGAACCTGCGGCGGGAGCGTTGCTGTGCTCCCAGTGCCGCCTTCTCCAGAGTGCGCCACGGGGTCGACCCCAAATATTCAAATTTAGACCCAAAAGGATAAAATTGTTTTGGGGTTTTTTGTTTGTTTGTTTTTGTT
>NW_007805473.1:0-1079 GCF_000696425.1 Galeopterus variegatus | reverse complement strand
CATCAAAATCATTAAGTCCTTAAGAAGGGCGAATAAAATAAGACAATTTAATACTAGAACCGATGCCTGTAATCTTTAGCATTTTGTGATTTTTTTTTTCTTAACAATGTAATTTCTATCCCACAGTTCAGTGAGGCTATAAACTGTAAGTGAAGTGGAAGGGCAGGACGATCAAAATACAGAATATTGAAAAGGTTGAAGTAGTAAAGCACCTTTCCCAGGATATAAGAGGCATTAAAATTTTGATATTTTATATTAAAGCAGAGATTATGTTGGGAAAGAAAAAGGGCACAACAAAAAGTTATTATTTTTAAGTGACTATTTCGTGAAGATTCTATACCAGAAAACTGATCTCTTTCTTTTAGTCTTAAATTTTGAATGTTCTTATTGTAATTTTAAGTTTAATTTATTTAAATACACTTAAAATGTATGTATGTATATTATACTCATATATAAGCTATATATATATGTATATATATATATAGTGTGTGTGTGTGTGTGTCAGACTTTAATATAGTGCCTTACAACAGGCACTGTATTGTACGTACAGTAGATGGTCAATAAAATGTTATTTATATCAAAATAAAATTTTTCATATTTTGGGGGTTACAGTCTGTGAGTTAGAACCCTTACTAGTCTAATATTAAGAGTTCAAAGAGATGTTAAGCTGAGTGAAGTCTTTTCTGCATATTTGTGTTGAAGTTTTATCTCACTTATAGTTTACATCAACCACGTTCTCTAACGCTAAGATCAAGATTATTATAGAAGAGGTTTGTCAATTCTCTTCAAAAATTCTCAGCCTGTAGAATTTTGATCAATGTGTCAGTTTAACCACAAAGACTTTCCGAAAGATTATTTCCCAGGATGACACAATGCAATTTCAGGACCAACTTAATGGCAAGTTGCAACTGAGATGGACAATCATTCATTCAAAAACATTATTTTAACATCTACTTTCTGTTGGAACATTGTTCCAGATCAGTAATTCACAAAGTGTGAACTCATACAATTTAGTGGTCCAGGAGGTGAAAAAAAAATCATATACTCTGATGGTGTCTTCCTTTTTCATTTTCGATATT
>NW_007805472.1:0-1079 GCF_000696425.1 Galeopterus variegatus | reverse complement strand
ATGTCTGGGCAGCTCAATGGTCCTTGCTAACAAGAGCCAGAAGAGCATGTATAAATTACCAAAAACATATTTTAAAGGCACTAGAGAGCAAGGAAGTAATCAAAATTAAATAAATTAAAATTCTAGACAGTGGAAAACTGATCAGAAATGAGCTGATACTCAGAAACCAGTTCTTGTTTTTTTCTGTATTTGTTTTAATTTTTTCGTGGCTTGGGTTAGGGGAAGCAGGGGTACCTGATGATTCTGGGTGCAGACTGAGAATCAAAACCTACAAAAGACAGAGGGCATCTTCTGTCCAATAAAGGTTTTAACAGTTTCCAGGGCCTCAATTGATAGAATTGGAGACTTGAAGAGCCTTTAAAAAACAGACAGACTCCCCTTCATTGTGTTCACTGAATTTAGAGGCTGGGTTGTGGGGGAAGAGTTTATCTTAAAGCTTGTACAAGTTAAAATAAAATGTTCTCCAATTATAGAGTTTTGAGGAAACACTTACTACAGGAAGGGGACCTGAAACAAAACAGGCGAGAGATGGAAGCCCCTGTGGGGTACTGGATTGCACAGCTTCTTTGTGTGTGGCAGCATGGTCCAACACTGGGTGCAGGTACAGGCTGAGAACCCCAGGCTGATCCTGTCTGAGGCCATTGCTGGGGACAGAGAGAAGCAGTAATTTCAGCATTTACAGGAGGCTGGAGTGATGAAATTGAAAACTTCAGGAGCCTCAAACACACAGCCAGTCTCCATCTCAAAACATTGCCTAAATTATGAAGTCCTATCGGGTACGAGACTATAAAAAATCAAACTGAAAAGCTCTAAAGGTCAGGACTGAATCAATATTTCAGAGCTGAGCAGGCAGAGACTCACCAAGCTCACAATCAAAATACACACACATACACACATGCATGCAGAAAATAGCAAATAAAATGTAGAGTTAGTCTTACCCAAACTATGATCCAGCTCCCACTCACCTTAATGCTTGAGTGGATTGAGGTGATTAGGCAATCAATTGGCCCAAATGAGGAAAGAACCCTTTTGCTTGGAAGACACTAGCATCTTCAGTTTCCAATATTGTTTTATAGACA
>NW_007805471.1:0-1079 GCF_000696425.1 Galeopterus variegatus | reverse complement strand
AGGCTGTGTCACACTAAAGCCATTCTTCCTGCTATACCCTTTTGCCCTGTCCTAACCAGAACTCTCACCCATGCCTGTGGGCCTAGGGTAGTCATGCTTGGGAAGTGCATGTTGCTCTAATAGGAACCATATAAAACTAACTAGCTGGCTCAGTGTCAGTATCTCATTACATGACTCATAAAGGAACTGTTTCTTGGCTAGTAAAATAAAACCTACATCCTAGCATAGGAATAGAGGAAGAATCATCCAGTGGGAAGGGGATACTGAAATTCTTTGGCACAATTCTTATCCCACAAATTCACCATGGCCCCAGGGGTCTCTCCCAAATTATTGTTGTCACCACTGCTCTGGCCTTGGTGTTTCTGTTCCCCTCATTAATCTTTTGGCTCACATATGGAGTCTATACACCCAAATCTTCTTACCACAACCGAGACAGCAGCTGACACAATTATATAAAACACTGATCAAAGACAAGAAACAAATGGGTTAAGAAATAGAGAACATCAAACGTATTGATCAGGAGTTATTAACCATGAATCAGTTTCAGGCCAGGTTACTTGTATAGCATTTTTTGCATGATGTGTATTTATTTGGTGCTTTTCTTCTAGAGAAACAGCCCACAGCTGTCAGATTTCCTGAAGTGTCTAATCTCTCCCGACCCTAGTGATTTCAATAACCTAGTTTATATATTCTAGCTTGCTAGTCTCATCTCACTACTTCTATTAGTCACACCTCTTTGGGACATAACTCTCAGGAATCCAACATCCTGAGCCTAATGCACAGGTTGCAGGGAGAAAGGAAATCTGGAAGACAATTATTTGTACTGCAGGATATAGCAGCACCTCCCGATGTGAAGAGTCTCAATAATGGAATATTGCATTGATTTTACTAAAAAAAGAAGTGGCAGTTTGTTCATATGCATCAAGTTATAGTCTAAATTTTTTGCAGGATTCTCTTTCACCTTCAGACCTTGGCTTGATTCCTACTACCTGTACTGTACTGTTATAGCAGTATTTACACCAATTGTCTGGTTGGGGTTATTGTTGGACTCCTGCCAACATAGGCAACAGTAAAGCTAC
>NW_007805470.1:0-1079 GCF_000696425.1 Galeopterus variegatus | reverse complement strand
ATCCCCTTACCGGTCAAAAAAAAAAAAAAAAAATAGAAGTTTATTTCCTGCTCACATCTCAGTCCCGTGCACTGTCCAGTGTAAGCCTTCCTCACAGTGATTCAGGAACTTAGGATTCACCCCATGTAGTGGCTGCACCATTCCCTACAATTTCAGGGTTTCCCTCTGGAGCCACTGCATCTATCTGGCAAATGAGGTTTCAGGGTTTCCCTCTGGAGCCACTGCATCTATCTGGCAAATGAGGAATGAAAGAGCATAGAGGATCAGTGAGAGGCTGGGGGTGGGGGCAGACCTAGAAGTAGAGCGTATCACTTCTGCCCACATTCCACTGGTCAAAACTCAGTCACGTGATGACCTGTCGCTGCAAAAGACACTGTGCCTGAGAAGAAAGAGCTACAGTCTGAGGGAATACAACCAGCCAGTATTTACAAGAAGGGGCATACAATCATTTAAAATGGAAGATGATGCAGGCTGAATCAAAACTTAGATGATTCATTGAATTTTTTTATTTTTCTTTTAAAATAGATTCAGCTATGGATATATATATAACATGAAATTCTGATGTGTGAATGTGCAGCACATTGAAACTGTCCAAGTGGGAGAAGACATCAGCATTTCTTTGCCCATGAGACTGGCAATAACTTAAACCTCTGATAATATCCAGTGATGGGAGGAGGGGAAGCAGGTACTTCCATACACTGTTAGTGGGAAAATACATTGGAAACCATTTTGGAAGGCCTTAAATAGCATCTATCAAGATTTTAACCAGCAAATTCCATTTTTCTACAAGTCTATTACACAGATACACATAAACCTATGGCCAGAGGTATATGTACAGGAAGGTTCATAGCAGTGTTTTTAACAACACCACCAAATATGGAAATAATTAAATTACCATCAGTTGGGTTCTGATTAAATGTACACTTTTAAAACTAAAATACAACATAGTGTAACCATGCTAGTCATAAGATAATTATAGGATTTAGGGCCAGCCCGTGGCTCACTGGGGAGAGTGCGGTGCTGAAAACACCAAGGTCACGGGTTCGGATCCTATATAGGGATGGCCGGTTGGCTCACTT
>NW_007805469.1:0-1079 GCF_000696425.1 Galeopterus variegatus | reverse complement strand
CTAATTAGGAAATAGAACAATTATAACAGTATGCTGTAATAAAAGTTATGTGAATGTGGGGGAAAAAAGTGAAAAGGCTCAGCTCAACGCAGCCACCTCTGAGAACCCCGAGCTGTGAGTGATTTCCTAGGAAGATTAAACTCCCCGAAGGAGAGCTCGCAGCAACCACCCTGAATGTGGGACCCGGGCTGCTTCCAAAGTGGTTCTCCCACACCTCAGGCCTGTGTCACCCAGAGCCAAACAGCAAAAAACTTTCCAAATTCTTTTTATGATCTGAGTGTTATATTTACACCAAGATACCACCAAAGACACTGGCAGGCCAGCCTCCCTCACGAGCCTGCCCCTCACTGTCCACATCCTGCAGCGGAACCTGCAGGCAGAGGTGGTTTGGGATGTGTTTGTCGAGAAGGCTTTGGGAGGAGACAGTAACCCTTGGTACGTTGACTGTCAGTTCCAAAACTCGGGAACCAAGTTGATTTGTTTCGTGTGGCACCCTTCAGGATAACTGAGCCTAACAACTAGCTCAGCCCAGACAGCGAGGACAGGGACAGTTCCACAGGAGGAGGCTGGCTGATAGGCATCATCATGCTAATTGGTGTAAGAAGAAAAGTCATAGAGCACCTCCCTAGCTGTCGATCCTTTATTAAAAACTCAGAATAGTGGCCGGCCCGTGGCTCACTCGGGAGAGCGTGGTGCTGTCAACACCAAGTCAAGGTTAAGATCCCCATACCGGTCGTCTTTTAAAAAACAATATGAATGGATGGATAGTTCTTTTACATGATAAAAAAATATATTTATCTCAGCCCCAAAGGGAGCATCTTGCTTAATAGGTAAGCATCCGTACCAGTGTCCAGGTGAGACACGGGTGCTCACTTCTGCACTTTTTTAAACACATACTTTTAGAGAATGTGCAACAAAAGGACATTCACCAACTTAATTTATGAGCCAAATTAACCTGTTACCAAAACCAGATGACATGTGAGAGGGAAACAGGTCAGGCTCATCGGGAAGCAAAGATGCAAAAGCCCTAAAATGCTAGCCAGTCGTGGTTGAGCAGGTGCCCAGGACGCAGGGACAGG
>NW_007805468.1:0-1079 GCF_000696425.1 Galeopterus variegatus | reverse complement strand
TTGTAAAGTTTTGAATGAAAACCAATTTTCTGGACATGTCTTTGCTCAGGGTGGATAAGAGATGCCTAAATATGAATATAATATCCAATTCTCTCTATGATTTGGGGAACAAAAATAAAATGTTTGCCTATGTGCCACTCTTGTGGTGTCATCTTCTGCTGAGGGTGTTACGATGGTGGCACTTTCCCACATGCCTCTGCAGCTGTCTCCTCCAGGACAAGTTGCAGGGATTCTGAAAGCTGTCCTCCTAACTTAATACAGTCATGATGAAGGCCAGCCAGGGCCCGGAACACTTCATATGGACACATATTGGCATGTCTGTCCTGGAACAGATGATTGCATGCTGTGAGCTTTCATCAGTGGTGAATTTGACATCTGGCTAGAGCAGAAAGCATTACAAACCTTCCAATCTCTGTATGAATAGAATGTCAAGTGACCACTCTGCAAACATCTGGCTTGTTCCAGGGTGACATCTATGTTAGCATCTGGAAAGGACCCCTGTGAGTGGGGCAGCATCTCTCTTCCCCTCAGTCCAGCCACAGCTTCTGTGAGAATAGAGGCACCTCCACCCCCTCCACCACGTTCTTGAAGCTGCAGGTGGAGTGAGCCAGCCAGCCCTGGGAGAACGCTGGAGATGAGCTCTGGTTTAGGGAAGCAGACATGCCAGTCCTCTCCAGGGGAACCACCCTTTATCCCAGGGGAGTGAGCTCCAGTTCTACTCCCCTTACCATTAGGTCCACAGGGAGCAGATTTTGTGGACACTCCAAGATGAACTTCCTGGCCCTGCTCCTCGGCCTTCTGGTGATGGGCTTTCATCATAAGCACGTTTCCCACTGCAGACCATGAGCTGGAACTTTATCCCATAGAAGATACAGTGTGCTCAAATGTGCCATGAATATTACAGTGTAACATGGAATGTTGTTTTGACTCAACTCTTATTTGGAAAACAAGGCACAGGGTCCAAAGTTAAGAAGGAGGTAGAGGTGCAAACAGCCTTGAGCCTGTCCTCTGCCTCCCTGAGGACCATGGAGCACTCTGTCTGTGCTCCCTGTCCCATGTCCACCTTCTTTTAGAGGCTC
>NW_007805467.1:0-1079 GCF_000696425.1 Galeopterus variegatus | reverse complement strand
AAAGTGAAATAAAGAACATTTTAGACAAAAGCTGAAGTAATTCATCACCAAACAGACCTGAAGTACAAAAAATGTTAAATGAAAAACTTTAGGCCAAAGAGGAAAACAATATGAGAAGAAAATATGGATCTGCACAAAGGTATAAAAAGCATCAGAAATGATAACTACATGAGTACACATAAAAGATTCTTTTCTTATTATTTAACTCTTATTAAAAAATAAACTTTTAATTGTAGAACAGTTGTAGATTTATAGAAAAGTTTCAGTGTTAGTACAAATATTTCTTGTATACCCCTCACCTAGTTTTCCCTCTTGTGTAAACATCTGATATTACTTTGGTACATTTTGCCATAATTAAAGAACCAACACTGATACATTACTATTAACTAAATTCCACACTTTGTTTGGATTTCCTCATTGTCCTTTTTCTGTTCTAGGATCACACCCAGGATATCACAGTACATTTTACCATCATGTTTCTTTGGCCTTTTCTGGTCTATAACAGTTTCTCAGACATTCCTTGTTTCTGGTGACCTTGAAGATTTTAAGGAGTGCTGGTCAGGCATTTTGCAGGATGTCCCTCAATTTGGGTTTGTCTGTTATTTTTCTCATGCTTAGACTAGAGTTATGAGTTTGGGGGAAGAAAACCACATCAATCATATCATATCAGGGGTCTGAACCACTAACGTGATTTATTACAGATGATGATAAGCAGCCACTAAATTAAAAATTGTAGCTAGTAAGCCAACAAGAGCTAAAACAGAATCATAAAAAATAAACAATTAATACAAAAGAAGATAATGAAATAGGAAAAGGGGCAAGAAAGAACACATGGGACAAATAGAAAAAAATAGTAAGATGACAGAATTAAACTTAACCATATCAATAATCATGTTAAAGGTAAATGGCCTCAACATCCCAAGTTAAAGGTAGACACTGTCAGACTAGATGAAAAAAGCAACACCCATATATATGCTGCCTTCAAGACACCAACTTTTCATAATAAGAAACAAATTGGGGGCCGGCCCGGTGGCGCACTGCTATAGTGCGCCGCTTGGGAGTGCGGCGGTGCTCCCGCC
>NW_007805466.1:0-1079 GCF_000696425.1 Galeopterus variegatus | reverse complement strand
ATTCTTCAGGCCAAAAAGAATAAGATGTGTCTGTAATTAAAATTACCTCATCTTTTGTGTTTTTCAGCTCAGAGTCAATATTTGTAACTAATGCTGTTACTTTACAAGTAAGACAAGTTAGTGTACTTTTTATTTTCTTAATCTAATCTTAATCTAATCACAGAGATTCACTAAAAACGGAAAATTACAGTCTGGCTTGAAAAGCACTCCTGTGGACAGTTCGATCTTGGTAGTTTAATGCCATACTGTTTTAGAGTATTATTTAAATGCTTCACATTGCTTAGTTTTCCTTAAGTATTTGTAAGTTCATCAGGTCTTTGACAATGTTTTCTCGGTGTTTTCTGTAGTACCCCAGTTATGCCACAGTATGTGCACAGAACATTTCTTTGAATGAATAAGCCTAACTTTCCTTTTTGTATTGGTTCAGGGAACTAAAATAAAGTGTTCCCATAATGAGTGCACATTTTCTGAAGCACAAATAAAATTTAATTTCCTTCATATGATTCAGCTAAATGGATAGAATGCATGTTTCCTGCTCAATTTGGTGATAGGAGAACCAGAAGACCCTTGGAGCTGATTAACAAATTAAAAGAAAAAATTCACCTCACATTTAAATAATTTTAATCAACCCACAAACATTTAAATAATTATGAATAATTTAAATAATTTTAAATTCTGGGAATAAAAACAGTTGTTGGAGTAGCATGAGTTACATTTTCTATTTTTATGTAGGGTTTGGTTTGACTGAACCCTAACTCATTTTAGGAGTGATTTAATTTCCTTTTTCTTTGATCCCGTGTTAATTTTTATGAGCTTACTATGCAATTTAATTTATTATAAATAATTTGTTCGTCCTAATTACATATACTTGAACTGTTTTTCTTTTTGCTCAGATGTACTTTATCATGTTTTTTATTTCAGTGTTACCTCTCATTATTAAATAATGTTTACTTTTACCACCATAAATGAAAGTTTAAATTATATAATATTTAAAAATATATGTTCAATTTACATGTAGTCATCAAAATATGAGAAAATACATATTGCATTAAGATTTAACCCCAATTTAATTTTGTTTT
>NW_007805465.1:0-1079 GCF_000696425.1 Galeopterus variegatus | reverse complement strand
TGGATGTGCCAAATGCCACAGAATTATACACTTTAAAGTGGCTAACTTTATGATATGTGTATTTCACCTCAATAAAAAAAAAAATTTAAATCAGGCTAGCTAGTTAGCTCAGTTAGTTAGAGCATGGTGCTGATAAGACCAAATTCCAGGGTTCGATCCCTATACAAGCCAGCTGCCAAAAAAAGAAGAAAAAAAATTAAACCATTACTAAAAGTGAGCAGGGTAGTGGTGGTAAACTCTTTTATCATCTGAAAGTAAGGAAGGCCTAATTCTGACTCAAAGTCAATGTTGAGAAGCAATAGGAAAAGATTGATAAATTAAGCCATATAAACATTTTCTTAAAAAACCAATAGAATGTCATAAGCAAAGAAAAGTTTTTTGCAATTTATATCATATATATAGGATTAATCAACCTATAATATAAAGAACTCTAATATATCAAGAAGGAAAAGACCAAAACTGGGATTTTAAAAAAGGTTTACAGAGAAAGAAATGTAAATGGCCATTATACATATGAAATTATGCTCAACCATGATCAGAAGAGATATGCAAATTAAAACTACACTGAGATATTATTTCTCACCTATCAGATTGGGAAAAACCCAAAAGTTTAATAACACACTCTCTTGGCAAGTCTAGTGAAACAGGAAATCTCATACATTGTAGGAGGGAATACAAAATGGTACAGTCTCTATGGAGGTAAAATTTGCAATATCTCACTGAATTATAGATACAGTTGACCTCTGATCCAATAGTCCTCTTTTAGGAATCTGTGCTGAAGCTATTCCTGCACAAAGTTAAAATAACATATGCATGAAGTTTTTCACCATTGCATTATTTGTAGTGGTAAAATATCAGAAACAACCCAAAAGTTCTTCAGTAAAAGAGTGGTTGAAGAAACTGTGGTTTATCCACTAAATTGAATGCTATACATCTATTAAAACTGTGAGGAAGCTCTATATGATCTGATATGAAGTAATCACCAGTTTATATAATTAAGTGAAAAAACAAGGTGCAGAATAGTGTTAATAGAATGTTACCTACTTTGTAAGTAAGGAGGGGAAATAAAGAAAAAAAAA
>NW_007805464.1:0-1079 GCF_000696425.1 Galeopterus variegatus | reverse complement strand
CGCCACCGCGCTTCCCAAGTGGCGCACTGTAGCAGTGCGCCACCAGGCCGGCCCCTGGAAGCCATTTATAAATAGAGACTTATGTATGAGGTATACTATCAGTTCAGGGCTTTCCAAATGTGAATTGTTTTCAAGATTTTCTGCTGACAAATGCAAAAGTATTAAAGTTAAAGAAATATATATATATTTTTTAAATGGCATGAGATTTTGTGGATTGAAATAATGAGAAGGTAATCTGACACTAATCAATGTGGTCACTGCAGAGTGTCAGAGCCGAAACTTTTGGATAAAACGGCATCTTGTATTTTTAATATTGTTTGAATTTTTCACATAAAGTGCTTTGATATCTTAATTAAAAGGTCTATTTTCTAATTTTTGAATATAGGAATTTCATACTTTATCATAAAGCATATAGATAGGGAAATTTCAGTGAAAGATTATGGAATACAATTTGATACACCTTCCATTTATAATAATTTTTTGACATATGAATAAATTTTTAATTACCAATTATTTTATTATGCTCTTTCTTTAAGAAAACTTAATATACTCATATGTGTAAGTACATTTACAATATGATGTAATTTTAAAAACTTACTAGAACATTCATTTTTAGGAATAAAAATATCACTAACTCCCATTGCCTAAATAGTAAAGTCTAAATTCCATAATTTAGCTTTAGATAGCTGTGATCAAGTTCAAAAGTATACTTTCAACTCTGCTGCTTCTTTTCTCCTTATTAAAATCTTATCTATAAATTGGATCATTTATGTAGCCATCAAATATTTTTTGAGTGCTTACTATATGCCAGGCCCTGTGAACTCAAAGATGAATAAGGCACAATTTCTGCTCACAAACAGCTCAGGATCTAGCAAAGAAGAAGATATGTAACCAGCTGCTTAGACTCTTATAAGTGCAATTTCTGAGGTGTGTTTAAGGCCCAAGAGGAAATGCCAACCACTTTCTGGCCAGATGGGTAATGGATTCAGGGAAGATTTCACATGGAAAGTATATTAGTATTTTCTGTTGCTTATAACAGAATATCTGAAACTGGGTAATTTATAAAGTAATGAAATTTA
>NW_007805463.1:0-1079 GCF_000696425.1 Galeopterus variegatus | reverse complement strand
AGAGAGTCACCACTAAGAAGAAAGCCCTCATTAGATGTGTTCCCTAGAACTTGGACATCCCAGCCTCCAAAACCTTTCTTATAAATTACCCAGTTTCAGATATTCTGCTATAAGCAACAGAAAATGGACTAAAATAAAGGTAGTGCTGTTAATGAAATTGAAAATTCACGAACTCAATATTTGTTGTATTTTAAATCTCTTTTATTAGGATGTCTCCTGAGGAAGTCTTAACAAATACTGCTACCGTGAGCATAACCTACCCATGACGACCACTGTTGTGGTTTTGTCTCCAATATTCATCGGTTGTATACTCCTTGAAGAATGTTGTCTCCCTAAAGAAAGGACAGAATGAGGATTAACCATTAGATATCTAAATTTAGTGTTGCTTTAAATTTTCTATTTATGCTTTAGAAATAAGTTTCTGAGACTGTTTATATAGGGTAATAAGAGGCAAGAATAAGATGTGATCATAGGAAGGCATGGGTAAAGAGAAGGGAATAATAAGTTTCAGGGTTCAGGTGGGGGTCACTGGAAGAAGAATAAGAGTAAGAGTAGAAGTATGAGGGAGGCAGAGAGGGACAGATTTATTCTATGTACTCAATAATTGTGCTTATAATACAGGCCCTTTGTCAAGTCATTCATTCATTTATTCAACAAATATTAATTAAACGATGTTATACTAGGTGCCTGGGAATCAAATGCAAATAAAATATCATCAAATAGTGAAAAGAGATCTTCATAGGATTATGGAAGAGTTGTAGAACAAAATTCTTTGGGAGTCTAGAAGAGAAGAAGGTTCTTTGTGGTTCCTAAACAGGTCAAGGAAGTCTCTGGGAAAGAGATCTTGAAGGACGGGGAGAAGCTTTTTCACTTGATGACAGATCCTTAATGAGCACCTAGTATGTGGCAAGAGTTATTCTTGCTGTTGGAAATAAGGCATTATACAACACACAGTCCCAGTTCTTGAGGAGCTTTTATTACGGTAGGCAAAGACAAAAAAATAACATATGGATTTTCTTTTTTTCATCATTAGTATTATAGAGAAAAATAAAGCAGAATAACAACAGTAGAAAATAATA
>NW_007805462.1:0-1079 GCF_000696425.1 Galeopterus variegatus | reverse complement strand
TCTTGTAAGGTTCTTAAATATCTGTGTCTTGATATAAATGCTACCAGTCATAACCTTGGTTGAATTATAGTTTTAGAATGTTATGTCTTCAAATATCTCATGAAAAAATCCTAATAGGTACATTTTTCTTAACAAACTTTGAGTTAATAGCTTAAAACTAAATTTCCAAAATTTTAATGAAGAAACTGATGGGTTTGTGAAATTGTTCACAAAGGTCAAGATAACAAAAGTTAATTAATGAACTAATTTTTAAAAATTATGGGTTTTTACAATTTCCTTATTTTAAAACATTGCCTGTTCTCCTAATGTTTTCCAGATGTAAGAAAACTCTCTCTCTCACTTTCTCTCTCTCTCTCTCTCTTAAACTATTTATAACTAACAACAGTTTGGTAAAAATATCATTTTAAACACAGATAAAAGCATTTGTTTTCTTCCTATTTGATCCCCCTAAAATTTAATAACTTTAAGTATCCTTATAATTATTATGGTGATATGGCTATTTTTATAAGTTCCATGAAAATTAACTCTCTCTCTCTCTTTATAACAGGATATAAGTTAGAACATTGGATATAAGATAGCATGTCTCACTTCCAAGTTGCTAATCCCTCTTTCATGCTGCCATAATTTGGCCTACCTGCTGCTTAATCCTGCTATTCATCTTTCCCCCCAACGTGGGACAGATCACTGAAAGAAAGTGAACTGAGATGCTTCTTTTAGTCACCACCTGGGAAAGAGCCTTCTCAACACGGAGAGATTTATACAAAGAAAAGTAAGAACTTTTCAATCTAGATATTGATCATCAATGCTTTTATGAGGATTGCCTTGATCATAAAGGGGGAAATAACATCTTCTCTAGAAAAGCAGTTTTCTAAATTTTCCTGATCTTAAAGAGGGTGTTTGCAACTTGGATGAGACACACTGTTCTTAAACAAAAGACTTATAATTGATCAAAAATTTTACAAAAGACTAGAAGCTCTGAAAGCTATAATGTCCTGGACAGTTTAACATTAACAAACTCTCTGGACTCAGGATCAACTATTATATAGAGCAGAATCCTTTTCTGAAGTTTCAACAATTGG
>NW_007805461.1:0-1079 GCF_000696425.1 Galeopterus variegatus | reverse complement strand
TTTGTTATGAGAGAGCATTTTTTAGAATTGTTTTCCAAAGAAAAATGTGTGATCTTCCTGGAGAAGAGTTCCAAGTGTGGATAATGAGTTCTCAGAGGTCACATAACCAGGACCTTCACAGGAGGCCATGCTGAAGGGAAGAAGATGGGGAGGGGGGTGGTAACTCTATCAGAATTGAAACTGGATAAGCACCCCATCACCTGCCGTGAACTCTCCTTACACTGAGCACTGTGGGCACCTGCTTCCCTTTCTTTTTCACATCAGGCACCCTACAGAGAAGTCTGGCTGTGGTCCTTCCCATTTGCAAAAAGTAATCAGACTTCCAGTCCATTTGAGCCTCAAATTAGTTAAGGGTCACAAAGACTGATTATGTGTTGTAAACATGAGTATACTAATTATCCTGATTTGATCACCACGTATTGTGCACATGTATTGATATTCAATTCTGTACCCCAGAAATATATAATCAATTATGTTTCAATAAAAAACTCTTTACAAAGTTTTAAAAAGTCTCAAATCAGCTGAGGAAAAGTAATAGAGAAAGAATGAGTGGTGAGGGAGGGTGAAGGAGATGGACAGGTAATGCAGATGAGACAACCACTCTGTGGAAGGACTGGGGAAGGAAGAGGCCAGGTGAAGGTGGGTGGAGAAGTGGCTGTCGTAGCACGGCTGTGCTCATCTTCAAAATGCAACACGGTCACCTGGAGGGTTTCTTTAAGCAGCTGTTGCTGGGCCTCATACCCTCAGGGCTTGGTTCAGTGGGTCTGGGTTAGAATCTGAGAATTTACTTTTCTAACAAATTCTCAGGTGATGCTGCTTCTGCTGATCTGAGGACCAACTTTAAGTAACAAAGGTCTAGGATACTGGGAAGTGGTGGATTAGGAGATCATTGTGAACCAGAAGGAGCAGTTGCTGATTTCATAAGGCTCATTTAAGGAGCTGGTAAAGGTAGCCAGAGAGGAAAAAGGGCTGACAAAAGTAAAAACTGGGAAGCCCCTTGAACATTATGAGTTTAGGATTGTTGTGAGGCACCCTCTCATAAGAAATGCACTTACACGCCACTCGTGCAGAAAAGGGCA
>NW_007805460.1:0-1079 GCF_000696425.1 Galeopterus variegatus | reverse complement strand
GGGGGAGGGGGAGGGTGGTGGGGGGACAATTGGGTGGGGACACAGTGTATAAAAGCAATTTCTGGTAATTCGTATCTCATGAGTATTCATAATAATAAAAAATAAAATAATAATAAAAAAAGAGTACCTGGTCTTTTAGGGGTGAAAGTTATAGTGTGTTGGTTTTTTAAAAAGCTGGACATTCATTTAACCAAATTTTGTAACTTATAAATGGTCAAAATCTGAGAGCACCAGGTTAATCTGTAAGTTTATATTTTGTGATGAAAATGAATGCTTCATTAGTCTGGCCTAGAGCATGTGTAAAGCACGACAGAAGTATCACTGTCAGATTTGTACATCGTGTCCTCCTGAAAGGGAACCGACATTTCTGGAATGAAGACGCAAGTACAGTTTAATTTTAGGAAAGAATGACAGAAGGCACGTCTATAAATGACCGCTGCCCTTTTATAAAGCTTGCCAGAGCCATGCCAAGGGTAAGGTATGTTTGAGAAAACCACAGCTCCTCTAAGCATTCTGTGACTTTGAAGCTGGATTCCTTCTTTTTAGAACTAAGTGAATCATGTGGGCTGAGGTATAAGTGTCTTTATTACATGTCTTCAGAAGATTATAATAATCATAGGATTTGGAGTCTTAGTTTCAGTTTCTGGCTTCTATAAAAACTACCTGTGAGAACTTGGGTAGGTTTTTTACTCCTTCTGAGCTTCAGATTTTTGTTTTGTAAAATGAAGACAATATGTACGTTGTGGGGTTGTTGTGAGAGAGAAAGTAGAAAATATAGGTAGAAGATACTCTGCAAATGACAGGTCCCTTCCCCCTTCTCGACTGCCAGCTAAGTCATTTTAAAAATTTATTATTTTGTTCTGCATATTCATTGTTATAAATCATACTTATTCTTGATGCACCTTATCCAGTCTCTCTCCTTTTCCCTCCCTTATCTCCTCCCCCTTCTAATAACCATAGATTTGTTCTCTCCATCTGTAGATTAACTGTTCCTCTGCTGGTTTGTTGCCTAGATGATCTGTCCAGAACTGAGACAGGTGTGATCAAGTCTCCCCTATTATGGTAAATCAGATGCTTCT